>NW_016910433.1:53318-190666 GCF_001483705.2 Eufriesea mexicana
CGCTCTTCTGATTGAATTGTGCAATTTGTGCATCGGGAATCCTCTTTGCGATGCACCGCGCAAAATGGCCACGCCGCGCGTTCGCCATCGATCCATCTAAGACTTTTTATTGTCAATCCCTCTGCCCCCCCCTCTCTCTCTCTCTCTCTCTCTCGATAAGCAAGTTTCTTCCTCAACTTCGAAACTCGCTCCTTTGAAAAATTATACTCTTTCACGGATTCGATGAGCTGGAGGTGAAAAAGCGATACTCGGTCCGTGTACCACGCCACGTAGGAAGGTTAGAAAATTCCGAGTCCGACTATACGACTCTTCCGGTGACTGGATCGTTGGTCGAAGAAAGCTCGATGGGATCTTTGAATAATGGAATCTCACGCTCGAGCGAGGCGAGTTAATACCGGGAAATGGAACTTTTGTGTCACGCGTGTCACGCCGCGAACTTTTATTCCCGTACAAGGAAGACGACACGAGGGGAAAAATGGCGCGTTCGCACGCTGCCAAGCTCGGACTTTTAATTCCTTCGGAAAAATCATCGATACGTTAAGCTGGCCGTAATGACAGGTAATTACACGCGACGTTATACGTAAATATATAATTACGCATGGTCGTACGGTGTGCCATAGCACGTCTCGGCTGGACAGTTCGAATGATAAGTCTACAACCTGTCATTACCACGCCATCATTTGCCTCCGATGTCCTCTCTTCCGTCCCGGGAATCGCGTCTGTGGGATTTTTCTTCGCAAGAGGCGTTTTATTTACGAGCAGCGACAAGGAGAACGCCGTGGAGATGAAAGCAGGCACAAAGGGGATTATCGGGACAAACTCCGCGGCGATCGTAGAGCAAATCGATGACAGCGGACAGAGGGCGGACGACCCTGGTGGAAGATTCGGGAAGCGAGGAGCAGAAGGGTTCGCTCCTCGGCTGGTATAATGCCCGCATAAGTATCTCGCCGCGTGTCTGCTTGTTCCAATGCGAACAAGTACAAGCAGAAACGTTCGCGTTGGACCAGTTTTACGATCGCTGTAATCGTCGTTCCATTGCAAACACGGCCAAGGGAGGAGCAGTGGCTGAGCACTGAAGCTAACGATCGCGCGAAAAGGCAAGGTTAAAGAACCTAAAGCGACCAGGATAAATATAGATAAAACACCTTTGAAAAGCATAGCGAACAGGCAAGCGGATAGCGCCGGGGCCCGGGCCAGCAAGACGCTCTACCATGCTCGGAATAATATTTAAACTGCGCGTAAAACGGAACGAACGCTGATCCAACAGGAAATGCAAATCGTTTTATCGGGAATTCCAGCGAGTCTCTCGTCTCTTTGTATCTACCAGTCAACGGAGATTAAACGCTAACTCCCCGCGGACCGACTAATCGTTATTTAACGCCTAACATCCACTTCGCCATCTTCCGCTGTCTTTCCCCTCCCCTCCTCCTAGCCGGTTTCCTCTCTATCCGCCAGAGGTAGTCGCGAAATTCCAGGTCTCGAGCGAATTCACAGAGATCTCGAAGAGAAAACAGCTTTTCATTCGTCGGAAGGGGAGCAAGATTGCCTATCTAGCTGTGCAACTGTCTGTTTATAGAGAGCTAAACAGGAATTTCGAAGATCATAGTCGTGGCTTCGCGCTCTTCGTGATTCCACGTCGGGACGTGTCTGCTCGAACACCAATCACGTCCTCGATCTTTCGCTTTTTACTCTTGTCTTGGCAGGGGATCAGCCAGCCGATGTTTAAGTTTCGACGTTAACGCGTTTCCAGAGGTTCCAATGTTGAAGCTTGCCATTAGCGGGCATTTTTCTTGCCCGGGTTTTATATCCGAATTCGAGAAGCGTGGATCGTAAGTCAGCCGAGGGGCGGAACGGAATCGCGCTCTTGGGAAAACTCGGGATGGGATATTTATTTTCGAGCGGATCCGCGCGGCCAGAATCTCGAGAAAGCTGCAGGTTTGTTCGTTAGGTCGTGACGAGTCACGAGCGAGTCGTGTTACGAGGAAAGGCAAGGGGGACCATCTCGGATACCCGAGATCCAGCGTGCCTACAATTTGACACCGCGAAAATGATCATCGAGAGGCGATTTGCATCCGGTTTGCACGGGACGCCCCGGTTACGGGCAAAAGTAATTGAAAGCTGGAACCAGTCCGCGCGCCGGCGAAAAAACGCACAAGGTCCCACGGCAAACTGGTTCTCTTTAAAGCCACGGCTACTCGATCCGGCCGTTCTGTGTTCCATCATCGATACCAGAGTTTCTTCTTGCTCACCTATATTCTGCCATTTTCAATGGAATCGCTGCGATCGTGCCGCTTTCCATCAGTCGTGGATCTTCCATTCGAAGAAACTTTAATTGCTACGATCGTCACGAGGTTGGTGATCCAATTTCCAAATTTAGGCAGATGGAAGTATAAAGAGTACGATGCTGCAGGGCTTTCATTGGAAATTTACGGAATTTAAAAAGGATTCTTGAAGAATTTTTCTGAACAATACAAATTTTGAATTAAAAGGATTATGGGAATGAGTATTCTGAAAAATAACGTAACTTCCGAATCACGTTATTACATCTTAGCCAATTTTTAAAGAAAGGGTGATTGCTCGGATATGTCGCCATTAATGATTCAATTTTGAATGAAAAGCATAGCGGTGCTGCAAGTTTTAAATTGAAAATTTGTGGAATTTAAATAGGATTACTGAGAAATATAAATTTCGGATTAGGAGATCCATCAGAGTTGTATAAGCGAATGAGTATCCTGAAAACTAGCGTAACTTCGCGAAACACGATTCCACCTTGGTCAATTTTCGAAGGAACGGTAATTAATTTCTCGGATTATGCCGCTATTAACGATCCAATTTCGAAATTTAGGCATCTCGAATCATAAGCAGACCGATATTGCAGGTTATTCATTGAAAATTCGTGGAATTTAAACAGGATTTCTGAGAAATAAAAATTCTGGATCGAAACTTCCATCGTACTCTGAAGAACAGCCTAACTTCTCTAATTATATTCTAGAAGATGAACAATGGTAGTGTTTATTGATAACAATTTATGAACAATATTAGGACGATGTTCCAATAACAATAAAACTAAGAATTTTTCAGCAACACGAGTCTATAACAACTCTTGCTTTACTTCGATAGTCCCAATCTATTTCTCTAGATTCTAGTCTACAACACTCGACTCTGTTCTCTGCTCATCTCCAACTCACGATCTCAAACTAGTCTCCTATCATCCTCACGGTACTTTTTATTTCTTTCCTAGAATACACACCCTATTCGAAATTTCCCCTAAGCATAACTGTCCCTTAATCGTAACGAGTCTCCAAGATTTCGATGTCCATTGATCGTCAGCTATCTTCGATATAGCCAGTGGTGCTAGAAGGGACAAAATGAAAAGAAAGAGAAGCGTTTCGTTCTAGACCCGCTAGTGGACTCATCGGTGAAGCTACCTTCCGATTGGCCTTCGACCCATCCTGCCTTCGCTTTACCATTTCGCCTTATCCATTTCGGGCGCATAAAACATTAAACATCTCTCAAGAACGGTTAATCCTCGTAGCCGTGTTCGTGAAGAGCCGTCTGTCTTTGGGAAATTCCATTCGTTGGCTCGATTTTCGATTCAGCTCTCGTTCCGGGGTGCTCGATGGATCGGGGCGGCAATAGGGGTGGCGCGAGGGAGCGAGCGAGTCGGAGAGGGTACTGGAAGGAAGGTAGAACGTGGGTAACGGTAGGAGTGGAGGCAGCTGTAGAACGTGGAAACGAGAGCAGCCGAAGGAACGATCTGGATTGCAGGCTGCACACGGTGAAACGACGAAGCAGGTCTTAGAGTGTGCTCCACCGAGAAGCAATCCGATCTACCGTTCAGCAATCACGCATGCTGTCTCGGACCTAGCACCATCAACCGGCGGATAAGTACACGAACCGTGGCGTAGGATGAACGGGAATAATTTGCGCGTTCTCAGACGAGGCAGCCTTGCATTTCGAAACGGCGGAGACGATGACGGACACCCGGCTCTGTTTCCCCCGAGACGCGATACTGCTATTTCGCCGTGTCTTCGAGATCGCTGCAGCCTGAGCTGCGTAGAGTTTTCGAGAGGAGCATGATCTTAAATAAAATAAGAGGCAAGTTAAATAGTAGCTATTTAATTGGAAGTGGAGTAGGAGTCGATCTTTCTACCGATAGTCTAGTGGTACTTTGATGGTACTCTGATATCACGCATGAATTGCTAAGTAGACTTTAGAGTAGAAAATTGGCTAAGATGGAACAAGATTGGAATATCGTACTTTCTTCGCCATAGAGAAAGCAAAGGTCCAAGATGGAGAGAGGTCCTCTGAGCGGAAACCCTGAACGATGCGTCAGACCCTTAACACATTACCTGGTCACGAGTTAACTCGTGTCTTCGTGCCCAAAACTTGCTGACTGGTCACGAGTAAACTCGTGATGTGCTTTTGTTTCGCATCGGCATCGTTGGGTCAGTGTGCTAAGAGATATATCTGCAAAAACTGTCATGTACCAATACACGTAGATGATTGCTACACCGTTTATTATACCAGAAATAAATATTAAAAGTTAAATGTTAAATAAAATTTATATTGTTCCGCTTCAATTTCTAATTACAAAATAATAGCCAGTGACATGAGATAAATTCTGAGTAAAATTGCCGGTCAACGTTGTGTTAATGAAGGTCTATATTTGGTCATTAAGGCGGTGAAAAGCCTGCGCTTCCTATATATGCAATTTCCAAACTTTCCAATATTACTGACGAGGACTAAACGTTCATCCCTTCCTTTTCCTGTCGTCCTTGTACCTGCTACCCTATCATAGCACAGCGACAAGGGGATACCAACGATAGTGCGTGCCAGCACCATAAGAACACCGGACCATCATCAGTAGGAACCACAAGTTTGATTACCAAGATCAAAACAAGACAGACCTCATCATTGAATAAACCTCGTGGGGGAAATCTCCACACTTTGTTAATAAAAATATACCAATTTTGTTTCATTTGAAACGCGATAAAATTTCCATGCAGCTTGGGTCTATTTTATTACCTGAAATCCTGTGTCGTAAAGAGTTAAGACAAAAATGACAATGTATAACGCTGTCTTTCGACAGTTTTGTTGCAACGAGGGAACATTTATGGGAAGTAGCTGGTAGAGGAGATAAGCGGAATAGTGTATGGGAGAAATGTTATATAATACTATGGGAGAAATAAAACGATAGAACGACGATAAGTGGAATAATAGGTTATACTAATGCGACGATGGAATAATGGTATTGGAGAATCGTATTGGACGGTTAGCTGTCAGCATTCTTTCAACGAGTCCCGCAACCCCTAAGCTAGCTAATATCTGCAATCTCTGAACACTTGGCGTAATAACGAAATCACTAGGCTTTTCGATTACAGGTGACTCTGGGCGAGTTGAGAGTAGTCGGCACTCGGTGATCGCTCACCTTAAGCTCCTCTAGCTGGAATAATTCGTCGTCAGAGGAAGATGATTATTTTTTATCTGCATGGGACAATGATGTAGTCGCGTTATGATAGCTAGCGAAAATATTCCCTCGATTTCGTTAGAAACTCTCGAGATAATCACCAGCCCGTTTATTCTCGATAATATTCGAGTGTAACTTAATTAAAACGCTGCAATGGAAATAATTCGGTTTACATAATTATGCTCCTATTTCGATGAAAATCAAGATTGATATTCCTGAATGATGCATTTTTGAACAAGCTGTTTAGATAATCTTGACTTCATTCGAGGACTTATCTGCACGTTTATTTAAGGAACAATTTTAGTTTAAATTTATAATTTTCGCGAAATTAAGTGTTTAAAAAATACGACATTGAGAGATACCTCGAAAATAAATAAAATAACTTGCTAAACATTGTATTTTTGAACAAGCCATTTTGGTAATCTTAGCTTGGAAGAATGAGCTCATTCGCTGATTTAAAATTAATTTATTAAGGGATAATTTTACAACTTAAGCTTATAATTTTCGCGAAATTAATTGTTTAAGACATACGACATTGAGAGATACTTTGAAAATTAATAGAATCTTCTGCTCAACATTATATTTTTGAACAAGCCATTTTGGTAATCTTGACTTCATTCGTGGACTTATTTACACATTTATTTAAGGAACAATTTTAGTTTAAATTTATAATTTTCGCAAAATTAATTGTTTAAAAAATACGACATTGAGAGATACTTCGAAAATAAATAAAATAACCTGCTAAACATTGTATTTTTGAACAAGCCATTTTGGTAATCTTAGCTTGGAAGAATGAGCTCATTCGCTGATTTAAAATTAATTTATTAAGGGATAATTTTACAGTTTAAGTTTATAATTTTCGCGAAATTAATTGTTTAAAACATACGACATTGAGAGATACTTTGAAAATTAATAGAATCTTCTGCTCAACATTATATTCTTGAACAAGCCATTTTGATAATCCTAGTTTGGAGAAAAGAATTCATTAACTGACTTATCTACTCATTTACTAAGGAACAATTTTAATTTAAATTTATAATTTTCGCAAAATTAATTGTTTAAAAAATACGACACTGAGAGATACTTCGAAAATAAATAAAATCATCTGCCAAATGCTGTATTTTTTAATAAGTCATTTTGGTAATTCTAGTTTGGAAAAAATAGTTCATTCGATGACTTATCTACTCACTTGCTAAACATCTGCCAAATGCTGTATTTTTTAACAAATCATTTTGGTAATTCTAGTTTGGAAAAAATAGTTCATTCGATGACTTATCTACTCACTTGCTAAGGAATAATTTTAATTTTGTATTTATAACTTCCGCAAAATTAATTATTTAAAAAATACGACATTGAGAGACATTTTGAAAATAAATAGAATCTCCTGCTAAACGTTGCGTGATTTTAGTCATTGCAAATAGAAGGAACAAGCTATCTTGATCGGTTTTAATAATCCTAGTATGGAAAAAAGAATTCATTCACTGATGTATTTACTCGTTTATTGAGAAATACTTTTGCAATTTAAATTTATGATTTTCGCGAAATTAATAGTTTGTTTAGAAAATGCGATGTCGAAAGACACTTGGAAAATAAATAAAATCCTCATATACGCACTTACATTAATAATACACAGTTTATGTGAACATCATTATGGTCGAAAGATGGAAAAGTGGTCCTGGAAGAATACCCTCATTATCCTGGAAGATTACAATGAAGCACGTCGCGTGACAAACACCGCGGTTTACATATCACCGAGAACACATTAGCAGCGTGAACGATCTTCAAAGTACGCGCCATTAAAGCAGGAATAGGCTTCTTTGAAAATATCCGAGATTCCACGTTCACCACTGTGATTTCCATTTAAACGAACCGTCCTTTTCCCCTTTTGTATCGCGTACCACCTTCTTTCTTACGCCACTGCTGCATCAGCTGAAATCCCCGATATCACGCGGACCCCTTAACCCTTATATTACCCCGATAAAAATTTAAAGTCGAGGAATATGAAAATTTGAAAATTCCCGGGTTCCAGATACCGTACAAAATTTGTCACGATTTCTTCCACGATCGTCGTCTTAAAAATCCCAGAGAATCCTAAAAATACGCGATTCCTTTCAAAAACACAGCACGGAGATAATTCAGCGCGCTATTTATGCGCTACTCGCTGTAAGTGGTAAAGTATTCAGAGCTGAATTTCGCGCAGAAAATTAATTAAAGACTTAAACAAGAGTAAATAAACCCACGAGGTTAATTTCAGCCTGGCGACTAAGAAAGCGACACCGAACCGGTGACTTTATCCGATCCTTCCTTGTCCATTCTCCATGCGAACAAGAGTTAAGGCAAACTCTTTTCGCCCCCTTTCGGAAAACTTCCTCGACCAAAGAGACTGCGAAACGTTATCCAGGGGGTGCTCGGAACAGGCGACCGTTAAAGGAGAAAGGGATGCAAAATGAGAGGCAGACGAAGGCGGTGTGAAGATAGCGAAAACAGGTGCACCGAGTCGGTCAAATACCAGGGTCCTTTGTTAGAGGGAAGAATGTCTGAAAAGAAGATGGCGGACACCGAGGAAAGAAGCGTCGCGACGAGCAAGAAATCCAACTCCGTAGCTCGTGGCGGTGCTTGTCCGGCTCTTTCGCCAAATGAAACTGCGTATAACGAAATAACGCGAATTTAGACGAGATCTAAATTCACGAATTCCCCAGTTTCCTCCATCTTATTAAATTTCTTTCGCGTCTTATCAAACGGCCCGGGAATAATTCTCGCGACGCCTGCGATCAACTCGCGCCAACGCTCGAGGAAACTTGCTGCCTCTTCCTCCCCTGTACGGCGAAGAAGAAGGTTGAAACGAAAATTCGTCGCGATCTCCGTGTAAATTTCCACGGAAGCCTGTCTTAATTCCGAAGCTCGCAAGACGCGATTACATCGCGCTGGGAAAACCCGTCCGCGTTAATAACTTCCGGAACGCGCGCGAATTTCCAGCCCGGCCCATTGAAACTTCGACAATGTTCCATGTCCTCGGCGCGACTGTTTGGCTAAAAATCGCCGCTTCGGAGCGGAAAGTTGGGCCACGCTGGCGCGCGGGCAACGACGATGCCATGCCACTCGTGCGTGCTACACCGGGCTAACTCGCGCCATTTTTGGGAAACTTCCAGACGAAAATTGCCCGGGACAAGCTGAGCGAACATTTTCTGCCGCCAGACTTCGAATTTTCGGCCAGATTGCACATTTTACCGACGGAACACGCTGAAATATTTGTTCCTCCTCTTTATGAAACGGCAAAGATTAGCAGGGACCCCGAATCGTCGAGGGATCAAATGGGCTTCCGGAGGACGAAGGAATACTATTCGATGCCAGGATTTATGGTCGTTTAACGAGTTACAATTGAACGAACGAAGAATTTTTGAGAGAATAAGTAATGATTTTGTAGCGATTTTTCAATTTTTCACGACCCTACGTTCAGCTGGGTTCGAAGTTGTATTTTGACCGTGCGATACGCATAGTTTCGTGTGATAATTTAATTTGACAGAAATGTGCCGTTGTCTGTTAGCAAAATACGATAGTATCGAATTTAGAAATAAACCATACCCTAGCAGCGATTATGTCAGGTGTAGTGCACTCTACAGACCAATAGCAATTTTTGGATCTCGGGGACTTACGCTATTAGACGACTGTCAAGAACTTTGGGATTTGGTTCAAAAGAGCCTTATGTTTTTTGAAAAAACTCAGTCTTAAACTCGGTACAGTATGAAGAGAATTATTGTATCCCATAATTTTCGCTCTAACCTAAACATTCATTGAAATCGATCCTCTTGCGCGCGGTCTCTTTCGTTCTGGGTCCAGACACACCTGCCATTCTTCCAGGGCCGTTCTTATTCCAATCCCACATATATGTAGGATTGGAAGCGACCAGAGAACGTCCGGAGTGTTCATAAATATATATTATATTAACAAACACAGTTGCCTCGTTTCGCGATCCGAGGTATGAGGTCCATGACAGAGCGTAGAGGATTCGTTTAAAAATCTTTGTTACAATCCACATATACCAAGTTTCCTGAAATAAATGCGTTATTTAGATATGATTTCGACTACCAGCGATTGCACGTCAAAAATTGGTAATTATATATGTAGGATAGAAGGTGACCGCGCGCTTGAAGATGGAGTGAATGCGTATGACAACCGAGTAGGATAGACGACTGAAAAAGATAGTTTACGAGGGTGGCGTGATCGAAGCACCTGGACAACATCGGAGGTTGAGGGGAAAGAGGCGTGATTGGGAAGGACAACCTGAGTGCGAGAAAGGAACAGAGCGAATGATGTAAACAAGGGTGCAAGAGCCAGTGAAGATCAGCTCAGAGAGTCAGTCATAGAGCTACTGAGAGATAGCCGAGAGTTATTAGCGAGTTTTAGTTTAAAATAAATCATCTTTATATTTACATCACCAATTATTCCGTTGCCTACCCAACATTCCTACATATATTTCGTTGCTGTATAACTGTTTGCTTATATACAGTTAGTCCCCTTCGCATTTTAATAAACGCTGCAATTTGATTTATTATAATAAATTATAATAACCTCGAATTATGTTCTCAATAGAGGGATTAAAGTATCCTTGCAGTGTGTCCACGAAATAATTCTCGGTATTATTGAAATTTGTACTAACAAAAATTCTAAAGGACGAATTACCACAGTGACCAAAAAGGACTATGAAAAGTTGCAGTCGTTGCGGATCTTCCCGTTTGGCACTCGTACAAAATGCAACGGCTGATATGCAGTTCGTCACAGAGCGTATTTACCGAGCAAATTCTCAATCGCGACTGATATTTACACAAATATTACACTGCCTCTCTATACCTTAAATTCCGTCCACAGAGGCATTAAATTTTCCTGCAATTCCTAAATCAAAATTCCACGAAAATTTCCAATTTAGATCAAATCTAGCTGCGCAACTTTCGCCGATACACCCGACTGACATATAGATTTTCAATACCGCGATAACGGAATAAAACAACAGAAACTAACAAACGAAAAACCTTTAACCAGCGAGCATAATTACGCTAGAGACTACAACGAAACTTTCCTAAATCGAGTTCGGATCGTCAACTTAAATCAAATCAACTTTCGCAATTACCACCTCAACTCGCGAATTTTACACGAATTAAAATTAAAAAATCGAGGTGTAAATTAACCCATCACCTTATTCTAAATTTCAATAAACTCGTTTCGACATCGCAGAAACGAGGAACGTGCAAAACTCTGTCAATCGCTGCTCTGTTTTACAAATTGCTGTACAAATTTACAAATCGTTCGTTTCTCAATTTTCACTAGCAAAAATACTAAGAGGGACTGAATTTCGCTCTCTAAATTAGATAACGATAACGTCTATTTATATATAACGTCGCGATACAATAACTGTCAAAAACGTAGAGTGACGGAAGCCTAGCAGTACCTATATACCTATATAAATACCTACAGTACCTGTATAATTCGCAAGATAATTCCTTTTACATGTTTAACTGATGAGAAAACTCTCGTTAATTATCCGATTCCTCGTTTCGGAAAGCTGACGCACCTAAACTCTGTCAAGACTGCTCCAGCACCCACGCGCGTCGCATGGACACCGGAAGAGATAATAAGAAATAATAACCGACGTGTCAACGATTTTCGCGGAATATTAATGTCTTCATAAACCGGTAGGCCGAAGCAGGCGTGGGTTTATGAATCCATATTCGATAAAAATCTTTTTACTGCCAGCCTCCGGTACCGGGGACCCTTATTTGTCTCGGCGTCGGTTTATAGGCTGCCAACTCGGTGTATACGCGTTGGTCGAGTCCGAGAGAGGCGCGTACGAGCCGAAACGGGCATAACGGTACCGGGAGTCTCGAAAACAAGATTTCTTCCTCTCCGTTTCGAGCGGAATCGAGCGATTTCGTAAACCGGTGCTGGCCGATGGCCTGTCATCCTATTTCGGCCGCGTGCGGAGCGGTCGGAGGATGAGGAGAGATGAAAGGGGACGGGGAAAAAATAAGGAAGATTCTAGATGGCAGAAAATGACGGCATTCGTCTTCCTACGGCGTCCACCACGCCCAAGCTGACGTATTCCGAGCGGAGAAAAACAGGACTGCTCACGGACGAGCGGAGACGAACGATGGCTCGCTAGGATAAGCAATGAGCAGTGCGATTGGTCAGCCACGCCACGGGAAGCTAGCCCTAAAGCAGCCTCGTGCAACTAGCTTTTTGTCCGAAGCTACAGAAAACGGGAAAAAATCCCTTTCCTCGAGCGACGAAGACGCTTGGGCCTGTTTTGCTCGACATCGGGGCCTTTTTACATCGTGATCGATTCTATTTGGAACGTGCACTGCGTGTTTCTCGATCGGGACACTGGTAAGTTTCCTTTCAGAGGATCTTAATATCGATTTGGTAGTTGGCATGATTTGCAGTGGACTTTTCGAGTACTGCGCGTTACGAGTTGTGACAGGGCGGATATCTGGTTGACAGTTTGCAAGCTCTGTCTTTCGACTGTTCGATGTTCGCTGGAGCGTGAGTTGCGTTAGCGAGCAGACTTGTTTTTAGTTTGGTCACATTGCTCAGTCTTCGCTTGGTCGTGGAGGGGAAATGATTTTGCGAATGATGATCACGATTTTGTACTCTTTGTTTTTGGGCATTAGACGAGACTGACTAGAGATGGCTGAATGAGTGAGGAGCTATAATAATCATTCTTGGATCGATAGTGCATAAACCACAGCAACAGAGCTGTTAAACATGCGGATGAACACTAGCAGCCAAAAATTTGGGTACATTAACTGCATTTGTAATTTTTGGGAAAACAGGTAATGGAATTGAAGATTAACCTTTATACTATGAGAATATATTCAGTCCATCGATCTAAAGCTAATCCCACCAGATGTCTGCTGGGAGATGTCAACTGTTTCGATAACCAATATCGTTTATGACACCTTTTGGATAAATTGGGTGGAGAAGTTCGGAAATACTGGTCAAAACCGAAAGAAAATTTATGGGAGATTTTGAAAAACAGTTGAAGAAACGTGTGAATAGAAAAATTAGCAGAATGAGCTTCGAGAATGGCCAAATTATGTCAAATATTAATCAACGTGGTATAACGTTTCCATAGAAAATATTTTAACTGTTATAATTTACTCTGACAATCTTTTCTGTCTATGTACGTGAACAAAGAGAAATAAATTCGTATCGCATTGCTAATAAAAATTAAAAAATATTTCACATATTAATACACGTACCCAAACTTTTGGTTGGTACTCTACACACGATGTCTACCGTTAGTCTAACTTCTCACTATCAGATGACGTGTTCTTCAGAATATTAAATGTGAAAATTAATATTAAATAAAAAGGAAGAATATTATTTAATTCTTAAAAATAAAATTTATAAAAATTACGCGTGGATAAAGTACAATATATACTGGAACAATAATTTACGAGATATGCCCAGGAATATCGGACGCAGTGATCCAAGTGATCACGCAGCCCCCGTTCGATGCCAAGTAAATTCAATTTATCCGGATTAATGGGGAAAATATTTCATCGCGATACCCGGGGATAAAATCTCGCTTAGAAATTCCTGGTACACGGGGAAATTAGCGTAAAGTGCTTCGTTGAATGTTATTCGCTCCGCGAAATGTCTTCATCGATTTTAAGCGACCATCGCCACACCGACGTTCAGCAAACTACCTTTGACAGGGTACGAACAATTAATGCACCTTCTCCAAGTACTTTATAAAGCAAGTGCCGCATTGTCCCGCTTTTGAAAGCCGTGGAGTGTGTAAGTAGTGTCTTAAATGCACCTTGTCTAACGTGTTACTCGCTTGACATGTCATGCAAGAGCGGCTTCTAGCCTCTGAATAACTGCATCCTCTCTCGTGCCTCGCTCAAATACAGGTTTTTAACACGTGCCAGGGGCACACGTGTTTCCTCTGCGATGGGCTCTTCTCGCGAACAATATCGAGACGATATTAGATTCGCGACACCCATAACCCCGAATTACCATAGATCGCTTGGCAAGACAAATTTCGAATCGGAGATACATATTTTCCCGCGAGCCTTCCCGAGCGATACTATCCTGTTCGCTTTTTACTCGCGCGCAATTTTCCAGATAATCGTTAAACGATCGGGAAATATAATTTACGACGCGATAAATAAAGGATGCAGGTTGCGCTTCTTCCCGTCACGGGATATCCGAGGTCTAAAAATTTTTCACGATTTTCCAAGCCGTTCCGAACGCGAGCAATCGAACGGCGGTGCAAAAAGGACGCCCTGAAATGGCTCGAGATTTCTTCTGCGTTTCTTCGGCCCCGTCTTCTTCTTCTCCACCAGGGGAAGTCCAACTCGTCGATTTTCAGGAAACGCGAAACCATAAAAGCGAGGAGGGCGAACGAGAATTTCCATTGCGACTGCGACCTCCTAGTCCCCTCAGCCGGGGGGCCATGGCTCGATTTATAAAGCGCAAACGTCAGTTGAAACAGATAAATTATTTAGGTAAATCGAGTATCAAGCTTTCGGCTGCTGAATTGCCTTCTGGCTGACCACCTTTTCGTTTCCAAATTATATTCAGCAAATAACAATTCTCCTGTAAGCGAAATGCAGGACGCGGCGCGCGTTTAACGCGTTTCACGCTCGGCGCGCGTAACGCTCCGCTGTGCCCGTGCAAGTAAACGCTTTTGTACCGTTCAATTAAAGTGTCAAGAAACGCTGTTCCACGTTCGTTCCGTTTCTCTTTATCAACCGTTTGAACGGATGAAAAACCATCAGGAACGATACGCCGTTTCATTAGCCCGATAATGCGAATTTTCGTAACGCCGCGGCGCCGTGCTGAAATATTCAAGGTGCGAAACGTTGAAAGAGTTATACGACCGTTTCTCTGCGAAAGACAGCCGATTATTTGACCCAGGACGTTGCGAGCTTTGGAGAGTTTCGGCACGAAAACGCATGGGTAATGATAAATTTTAATTATAATCTCGTGTCATTCGGACGGAAATAAAGTGGAGGGACCGAGTTTGATGTTTGATGTGCACAGCGTCATTTAATATTACGATAACGTTGATGATGTGGCAGCGGGAATATTTGAAATGATTATCGGGACGAATGACGGATAATCAGTGTTCTTGGAAATTACACGCGATAGATGTTCACTTATTTAAACGAATAAAAGGTGAACAATAAGCGATGAAGCAAGGAGGCATACGTAAGGTTGACAGACAGACAGGAAGAACAGTCATAGAGTCGGTGCAATAGTCATTTATAGTTATTACTGTCGGAATAAATCATAGACGTGCAACGATGACATCAGGCGTGACAGACGTTGCAGGCTAGTAGCCATTTTTGGGTCCCAAGAACCTTCGCTGTTATACTGGAATCAAGAGGTCTCCTACTAGATTTAGGTTTAAAAGCCATTCTATTTCCTAGAATAATTCAGTCCCAAAAACTGAAGCGGTGTAGAGGATGATATTAGTTATTAGATATTACAACTGTTTCAGTAAAACACTAAATACTAAAATAAACTCTACATCCTAGCTTCTCTCTCCCGCTCTCTGGAGACGTCTTTGACTCGCGTGGCCCTAAACAGACAGGCCAATTCTAACCGTTCATTCGTTTAACCACTTGCGCTGGAAAAACGTGCCACGCACGTCGTAATGCTTTTGTCGCAGAATCGCCAACGACGTGGTATACACGTCGCGACGCTTTTGTCGCAGAATCGCTAACGACGTGGTATACACGTCGTCAGGCAATTGCCACAGAAATATTGGACCCTTCTAACACACTCGTTTGTGAATTTCTTGCCAGCGCAAGTGGTTAATAAACATTTATACAGTTTTTCCACTGGCTATTATTTCTTTGCACTATAACCTCTTAACAGACACCTATATTGCTCGTACAATATTTCCATAAGCGTACATTTCTCGAACAATAAATTTTATACATCAATCACTGTATAACCTTAGTTCCCTGTAAATTACAATAAATTCTCTGTAATTTAATTCCTAGAAATTACAATTGTATATTTTACTTTTAATTTTCCTTAAATAACAAATGTATTTTAAAATCTTAGCATCTCTTGTCCTTTGCCAATTCAGATGCCCTATACTTACACTATGTTATTTCCCCTCGCGATTCAAAGTTGGGGATACAATAGTCGATACAAGTAGAATACTCGATACTTGTCTAGTAACACTGCAATGTAATGCAATAAAAGCTTCGTTGGAAAGATGCACTAGCTGCACCATGTTCGTAAAGAAAGATGCAAATAAGTCCATTCACGTAATCTCGGGTAACTGCTTAACAGAGGCGTATCCGAAATTACTTTGGGAATGGCGCCCGAGATGGAAACGTAACCGGGGCCACACGGCAGGATCACAGGGATCGCCGAAGAACGGGGTGCATTCATTGGAAGCGGAGCCGTTTGGAACGGCTCTCCACCTGGTCACGTCACGAAATAACCCCATTATCGACGAGAGGACTGTTTAAGTCCCGGCTTTCAAGGGCCGAGCCTTCGATAACGATTTCCGTTGCGTGTACCAGCATGAGAATCCTCCGCCTCGGACCACGAAGACCGGCCGTGTCCAAGGCCACGGGCTACTACTCATTCTTCGACTTTCTATTTTTGCGCTCGCAGCATCCCCACCCGGTCCCGAGGCAGTGTTCGCGACTCGCGTGTAGCATCGGTAGGAAAAGCACGGATCCGCTTCGAATCGCCTGCTCCATCGGCGACCGTAAATTTCAGTTTACGAGATAACAAGACGCCGTAAAAGGCAACAAAGTCCTCCGCGTCTCGCTTCATCCGCCCGAAAACGCTCGCAGCCGATCGGTATTTCGCGCGAGATCGTCTGCTTGGGGAGAAGAAAGGGCTAGGGCCCTTAGGAGTACGTGATCGAATTTTCAAAGAGACGCGTGGACTCGCGCGTGACGGCACGCTGGTGGGTTAGGCCATGGCAGAAAATGGCCCGGTTATCCAGTTCGTTACGACTATTTAGCCCCGACGATGATCGAACCGCGCGGTGGAAGAGGTCCCGATGAAAAGGTTTAATGGCGGCGCGTTGGTTATAGAAAATCATCGTCCGGCCCGTAAACGGACTCGGCGATGCATAAAAATCGCGATACACTTGGGCGCTCGTAAACTGCGAGCGAAATTATCGGGAGTCGAAGGAGGCTATAAGAAAATGTAATTCCGCCGGCAGGCTACGGGTTAACGATTACAACCCTCGATGACGGAAATCAGAGTCTTCCGAGTCTCGATTAAATAAAATTTAACGACCATTACAGCCCGATGGGACGACCGGTACGAGTCTCCGTGTCCTGAGTCCGGGATCCCTTCGACGGACGTCTGTCAACGGAATTGGCAGGATACGGGGTCTCGACCGCTCTGTCCGAGTCCGTGACAAAGGTACGAGCAGAGAGTCGGCTTTCGTCGAATCCTCGCTAGCGAGTGTTTCTTATTCGACCTTCGACGTGGCCGAACATTCATAACGCTAACCCATCGATCGTCGACACTCGATCGCGAGAAAAAGGGATTCCGAATCGCGGTTCCGGATGAAAAGCGACTCCCTCGCGCTGCATAGACCATCGATCTGACCGTGCCGGTATCGTTACTCTTCTCTATCCTTCGAAATCCACGAAAATGTTATTCCGGACGCGGCAGCCGGCTCCTTTTTGCCACGTAACCACAGGGACAACAAAGCCGGTAGCGGGTTGGAAGCGGGTCGGGAGCGGGTCGGGAGCGGCGAAAGCAGCAGCATCAGCAGCGGCAGCACCGGCAGCAGCTTCACCTTTGCCACGCGGCTCGAAAAAGGAAGAAAAGAGGCTACGAAGGAAGAAGCTTGTGTGCGCTGCGAGGGAAACGGAGGAGAAGCGGAGGAGAAGCGGAGTAGAAGCTGAGGAACAGCAGAGGACTAGAGGGGGAAAGGTTCGAGAGCACGGTCTGCGCGTGGCCTCGACGTCGTTTCCTGCCCTGATTGGACGTTGGCTCGTGGCCGGCGCTCGCCATTCACCGGAAACCCAGCAGCGCCGCTCCAACGTTCGCGTGCACCCTCGTCTCTCTCTTCCCCTCCACTCCTTCTCACCTGATCCCAACCGTCCTCTCTCTTTCTCCTACCTGCCTCGTACCTGGCCGCCTGGCCAGGCATCATCACCGGTTAGACCGCTCTTTTTCTTCGCCTCGATCCTCTCCTTCCCTTTCGCCTCTCCACGGCTTCTCCTCGACCGCTCTTCCGCCTCTCAGAACGGAAACCTGTTCGACCGGTTCCCTAGGTGCTACCTGCCCGGAGAGTCTGTACGAGGACGCAACAACGGCCACGGTCTCCCTTCAGCCACGGTGTAATTGTAACGACGTGTGTTCGGAGGACCCGGACCCCGGCTTCGGCAACCCAGTTTCGACTCCGTGTCCGAGGCACCGATTCCGCCGCTGTCCGTTTCACCCGCTCGATAATCCTCCTCGAACGGCAGAAACGGGAAACGAACGATCCCAAGTTCGATCCGGATGGCCGGATGCTTCGTGGCTAGGAAGATAGTCCGGATCGATTTTTCCCCTAGCCGTTCGACCGGAAGCGACGCATTTGGGTAATCAGAGGTAGACGAGTCGGATCAGGAGATCAGCGGTGAAATCGAGTCACGATTAAGGAAAGCGTAATTGCTCTTACCCACGCGGATCTTGATTGATCGGTGAGTGACAGCTGGTTGGCTGTAATAGGCTGGTAAGGGCCGCTATCTGACTGCCGGCTAACTTCTTCCACGTTAACCAACTCCTCAAATGTTCGCCGGCTAAGGACTCGACTCTGCTTTTACTCGGAATCTTCCGTCATCGTCGAATCCAGTTGCAGTCATCGCCAACGATTTTTAAACGTCTCTCCGAGCATCTCTCTTCGCGTCCTCACGCTGTTGCGGATAAACGAGCCGAAATTCCGGGAACCCGTTGCGCGTAAGAACCGGGGCTTCGAGACTAGCCGTGACATTTATCGCCGTTTCCCGCGGAAACTGTTTCTTCGTGGGTTTAATAAAATTCGAGGAGACTACTCGGTGAGAAACTGGTCGGAAATCGGAAGACTCGGTCGTTCTCGGTGATAACTCCTAAACCGGGGAAGAAGAAACGGTGGGATATTTTTTGGTACTCGCTGTCACTCCATTCGCGCCGGGTTATTTCCCTGGTACTTCCGTTTTAGTCGCGCGAGTAGATGGCGCTCCTTATTAATGCCGTTGCCTTTAAAAAGATAATGGATCACGCGACGAGGAGATGGAAGAGGGCTGCGAGGAAATACGGCTTTGACTCCGCTCTTTGACAGAATTTAGATAAAGAATCGTGGTAATTCGGGAACAACGAAGCGTGGTAATTACGTGCGAATCTAGCTGGGGTACAACTGTGGATAGAAACGGATGCCAATATCTTCTACGTTTTTTAACAGTAGAAAATATTTAAATAACGAAAACAACTCGCAATAGACTATTTTCAACAAAAACATTAATTGACACTTTCTAGAAAATTCTTCCCTCTCTCTCTCTCTCTCTCTCTCTATCTCTCTCTCACTCTTATTAACCCCTTCCCGTGCCATTTAGCTCTACGAAATACGGGCCCAAACTGTAGGCGTTAGACCAGACTGATGCTCGAAAACAGTTGCAATATGAGCCGAAATGATACATACGTGTGGTATAATCAGTTTTACGAGATACTACTATTGTGGAAGTAAACTCTAATCCCTTTCTCCTTTATACATTTTGTAAATATTGTATTATTTTTGAATTTATGATTTAAATTTGACGAGTGAACGGATATGTGTTGCGTGTAAGCTAGCCTAACCTGGGCAAAAGGCAATCATCAGGCTGTCAAACGGGAAAGCGTCAACGTCTCCGATACAAGTTCTTTTCTTTATATACTTTTCCTTAATTATATATCCTAATTTTATGTAATCTACTTAGTGTGTTGTGTATGTACATGATTGTTAAAAAAATATATATTCCTTCAACTCTGATACGGTGTATTTAATAATCGCACGTGCATTCTAACAATTATAAATATATTTTATAATGTATGACAGTTTCGAAACTATATTTAGAAAAATGTTCTGTTCACGAGTCTGGCTCGTGATATTCATGTTTAGCCCGACTTTCTGTTCACGAGTCTGACTCGTGATATTCGCGTTTGGGCCAAAATCTTCATCACGAGTCTGACTCGTGATATTCACGTTTGGGCCAAAATCTTCATCACGAGTCAGACTCGTCAAAATATGGGAAGGGGTTAACCGTTATATATCCATGGCGATTTTCACTAACTATTTCATTCTGACATATTCTTCATTTGCATCATCTGCACTTGTACATATTTATATTTATGTCATCGCAAATGAGTTTCACTTATTCAACCTCATTCGCATTCACACATGAAATCAACACTCGCAACAACTACTCCTTGCACGAGATATAAAATTCGATCTTTCTCCCCTTCCTCTCCTTTCTCTCTCTTTATCTCTTTCTCAACGTCGTCAGAGGGCACCGAAACGAAATTGTCCCCTCGAATGACCACGTTTTAATCGAAGCATTTACTTTCAACGGCCTCTTCATTCACCGCCTCTGTTGCATTCCCAGCGACCCCCTTTCATCCGACCAATCATCTCATTCGCGCCCCGGAACGAGCGCGATTTTTAAAGGGATTCCCGCTGAAAGAATCTCGCCCACGTTCCAACGGCGATATTATGCGAGGAATTGTTTATTAAATCGCGGAGCGGAGCCTGGCCGGGGAACAATGTCGGATTAGCCGCCATTTAAATATTACAATCGACGATCGGATCGCGATACACGGCGAATCGGAACGCGGCCTGTCGCCAGGAATTTATCACGCGAATTCTGACACCGGCTTGAAACTCGTTTCCATGGCAGGATCATATCGCCGCGTTGCGATATCGACAAGCTTGAAATGTTTATAATAATTTTAAGTTTTTAATTAGATCTACTGGAAATCTTTTCCAACGTTATATCGGGTAAGAAGGGTAAAGAAGGGGGAAAATCGGGGACAGAAGGGGTGGCATTTTGACCAAAGGAGCGCGAGAAATACGGCCCTGCACGAAGACGTAACCCGAAAGTTTCGTCGTAGACCGTGGAAGCTCTCTCTGGAACTTTTGAAACTGCCAAGATATACGGTTACTTCCACTCCGGCGTTTCCTTAACATGCAAATTATAACGGCGCCTTTATGGGCCGCCATTGATATTCCATCGGCATACTTCGCTGCCATCCGATCGACTAATCGAGCTAATTTCATTAACTTCTGTCGAGGAGCTTCCGCGACTGAAAAGCTACCCCCGTGTATGAACTCGGCTCGTTTTTCCAGTCCCAGGCCCCCCTGTCTGCTTCGTTACCGGTTCCTATCTAGCCGCGTTTCTAGCGAGCAACTGATCGTGGAATTAATCGGGTACAAATGAAATTAGTCAGCCGAGTGGTAGTCGGAGTCAGCGAGGTAAATTCGTAGCACTTCATCCTCTTAGAAGTTCGGCCTCCCTTGTTTTCGCTTGTTACACCGGGTCTAGTTGACTTGACAAATTGCGAAACGAGACAATTAGATCTTCGCGTTAGCAGGGCCAGCGGAGGAATTCTCGTGTCGTTCGAGTTTCGTTTGCAACTTTCCTTCCTGCTGCAAAGATATTCGCGAATAATTTCGCTAATTTCAAAGCTGCAGGCAAATTTCTAGTCCGACTACAATCGTGGCAGAATGGAAAATAGAATACACTCGACTGGGAAAACTCTGTCAATTAAATTTATACGTGAAATCGAAATTTCTCATGAAGAGTAATCTACAGATGGGAGTAAAAATTAATAAATTTATCGAATTTTATTGGATTGTTCTTTAAATTCTCGTGTCGTTCGAATTTCCTTTGCAATTCTCCCTTCTGCTGCAAAGATATTCGCGAATAATTTCGCTAATTTCAAAGCTGCAGGCGAATTTCTAGTCCGACTATAATCGCAATAGAATGGAAAATAGAATACACTCGACTGCAAGATCTGTCGATTAAATTTATGCTCGAAATCAAAATTTCTTACCAAGATCGCTCTAAAAACGGGAATAAAAATTGATAAATTCATCGAATATTATTAGATTGTTCTTTCAAATTTAACATCATAAACGTTTATGATATCAGAGCACGAATTTTATTGGCAAAACGTTGGCTGTTTATAAAACTTTAACAAAAATCCACCTTGACTTATAAATATCTAATTTTTTGTATCCATGCCTGCTCGATTGAATTTCTCTTTAAACGGTTGCTTAATAGCTGAAAATTCCCCGCGATGCAAATAAAAATATATCGAATTTAGAGCATGCAATATCGTTAAATCTCGAGAAACGCCATTGCCCCGGCGATTTTCTCAATTTCGCGTCATCCTTTTCCATTTATCATCTTCCGGTCGTCAAGTACGCTACAACGAAACACCGTTTACGCCCTGTTATAATATATTGTTTTACGATATTGACTCATTATTGGCCGTAAATGTTATTCCACCGGCAACCCCGTCGATATCGGATCAATAATGGCAGCCACGGTGCGCTACTCCTCGCCACTGCAAAGATCACGACGCAATAACGCGCGATCGATATCGATCCAGCGTTCGAAATTGAATTAAGACACTCTCCGGAACCGATGTCAACCTAATTCCCGACAATCCAGTACCAATTTCTGCGATGTAAACATTCGCGTTTCCGTTTCCACATCATCCGCCATCGATTCTCTCTTATTTATTTTATATCATTCCCAGCGAAATATTTAATTCGTTAAAATTCGTCGATGCTATCGAGAAGATTAAAAAATTACGCGGACATCGCGATTCCGCGGATTCCTCGATTGTTTCGCAACCATTACACCCCGCTCGGCATTAAAATATTTTTAATTACCGTTGTCGCGATACCGGAACACCGTTGTTATCGTATTTCCAGCATTTCCGGAATTTGAAATTCAAAGCGGACAATTTCGGAGGTATTCGTTTCGCAAAGAAGTGTTTACCACGGTTACCGAAATTTTCCCACCAGGCACACGAGCACGCGTCAGAGGCGCGCTTATTTTCTCCCGGCGCAGCATCGTTGCAATTCGGCTGAAACTCGGAGCCGAAGTGGCCGGTATCGATCACGAAGTCCGGTGTTACACTACGCACGGCTTGAATAGCAATTACTTATCAACAAACACGGGTAACTGGTAATTACAGATGGTTGTTCATTGTTGTTCCATCTGGAATTACGTTCGTTAGATGACCATTGTACTACGCGCAGCCTAAATCAGCTTTCAAGAAGGCCTATGAACTATGGCGAGCGTATGCGGCCAACTTGAAAGCCGGATCGTACCACGATGATGTTCCAAAGCCGTACCCCGAGCCACGGCTCGTTACTAAATTCCTCGTAATTTAGCTCCGCCTTCCCCTTTTCTATTCGATTCGTTCAATCTCCCCTAACCCGACCAGCTACTTCCTAAAATCCCGCTGCAAGCGAATGGAATTCCGGTTATATAGCTGCAAAGTCCCCGGTGTATGAATCCCGATCAAAACTTTTCAAATATCGCGCGCGATGATTTTTGCAGCGGCCAAAGGGAACGGTATTTAATACCACGCGGTGACGTTCAGCGGACAAACGAACGCGTACAAAACGAACGTTCGCCGAAAGCAACGATTACCCCCCGTGTGGACAATGAGATCCGACCCTCGGTCGAAACGGATAAATATCGAATCGTCGATCGGCTCGATGCAATTTCCGAAATTTCGCGGTGGAAGCGCGCGAGTTTTCGAACGGGAGAATTTGTAACCGGGAAACGGGGTTAGGGGGTTGAAATTCGCACGCGCGCTCGCGACGGGCCAACGAACCGTGGCTTCGATTATCAAAGAGGGTTAACGGTTATTTTATCGAATCATGGTAGTCGAAGGCAAGTAGAAATTTGCAACAGGTGGAACGGGATTGCCGCAGAAGCCACCGCCCTGATCAATACTTAATTACGCGATTCCGCACGACACTCCACGGTTCTTCGAACTCAACCCCTAAGCATCCCTTTCTTGCGTTTGCTGTCGCGACTTTTCATACGTACGCTCGAACGTTCCCCATTGTCGCGGGGCTCGCATCTCCTCCAACGGTAGTTGGATTTAAATTGTCGGAGATAAAGCGACGCCAAACGCGACACCTCCGCGCCAACCTTTGACCCCGGGATCCGATAAACGGTCCGAGTTCTTACCGAACTTCCTGCGGGACGTGAGTATCATGAGCTCCGAAACGAGCTTCTTACGAGCTTCTTCCACTGTTGCTCCGTGATTTGTTTTATCTTCGCTACCGATACGCGAGATCGCGTTCAACGACGCAGTCGTTCGAAGAATTTAAACGGCTCGCTTTAAGCCCCCTGTTCATAGCTACGCGGACTTTTATGACTTCCATCACAGCGAAACTGAAGTAGATGGAACTTCGCGATGTAACGTGTCTTTTCTTCCGTTAAATTCCACTCTATTCGATCCGATTCGAAGGATGGAAGACGAGTCCGCGAAATGAAAATTTAAGGGTGCACTGTATTTTGATTATAATTTCATCGCGATTCGAATTTCGTTGTACGGAGAGGAAAGAAATATTATTATTATTCGTTCGCAATTTCCCATCACGCTGTTCAATTTAAATAATGCAGTTTAATAACCACAGAAATTCCCAAGTTACACGGTATTACGGAGGATTAATACGATGTTCCGCTAACCGGAAAACAACAGAATCTGCGAATCCAGCAAAATTTCAATCTCTTTTTACCTCTGCTGCCTCTACCAATAATCGAATCCATAATTCATCGCGAAGATCTGTATTGCACAAAGTTGTCGAACACGTGGAACAAAATCGGGAATCGAAGGTAATTCTGGAACGCTTTGGCAGGATTAAATATTGCCGTAGATCATGGCAAGATCTTGCTTACCGCGACACACGTGGCTTCTATGTTTGACCGATGATTGAGTATCGCCACACGCTTTCGAAAATCAACACGGGAAGACCCAGAGCCGAGCTAAGAAGAGAACAGCGCCGAAGAACGCAGGCTTAAACATCCGGTTCGAAGCGTCACTACGTATCAGACTGACAAGCACGAAGATCAAACGACTGCGAAAACACGAGACCAACATTCCCGTCTGGAGGATCGGAATATGTAATAATAGCCAAAGGGGCTATCGCCGAATCCGGATACGGGCCTCTCCGTTTCATTTCACCCTTTATTTCATCCCGTAAATGGATAGAGGGGTAGCCGAGACACGAATCCGCGGAAGGAAGACAGAGAAGGCTGACAGAGGGTTAGCTGGGGCATGAATCCGTGAAAGACAGACAAAGAAGATTGACAGAGGCATACCAGGGGCACCAATCCGTGAAAAGAGACAGAGGAGACTGACAGAGGGGTAGCTGAGGCACGAATCCGTGAAAGTAGGACAGAAAAGGCTGACAGAGGGGTAGTTGAAGCCCGAATCCGTGGAAGGAAGACAGAGACGGTTGACAGAGAGGTAATAGAGACACGAATCGGTAAAGGAAAGACAGAGAGGGCTGATAGAGAGGTAGCTGAGGTTCGAATCGGTGAAAGAATGACAGAGAAGATTAACAGAGCGGTGGTAGAGGCATCAATCGGTAAAAAAAAGACAGGGAAGGCTGATATAGAGGTAGTATAGGCACAAGGCGGTAAAAGAAAGTCATAGAAGGCTGACAGAGGGGTAGTAGAGGTACCAATCGGTGAAAGAAAGACAGAGAAGGCTAACAGAGGGGTAGCTGAGGTCCGAATCCGTGATAGAAAGACAGAGAAGGCTGATACAGAGGTACCTGAGGCAGGAATCGGTGAAAGAATGACAGAGAAGGCTGACAGGGTGGTAATATAGGCACCAATCGGTAAAAGAAAGGCAGAGAATGCTGAAAAAGGGGTAGCTGAGGCCCAAATCGGTCAAAGAATGACAGAGAAGGCTGACAGGATGGTAATATAGGCACCAATCGGTAAAAGAAAGGCAGAGAATGCTGAAAAAGGGGTAGCTGAGGCCCGAATCCGCGGTAGAAAGACAGAGAAGGCTGACAGAGAGGTAGCTGAGGCACGAATCGGTGAAAGAATGACAGAAAAGGTAGACAGAGGGGTAGTATAGGCACCAATCGGCGAAAGAAGGACAGAGAAGGCTAACAGAGGTGTAGTACGAGCACGAATCGGTGAAAGAAAGACAGAGAGAGCGGTGAGAGAGATAGCGGGATTGCCGCTAAACGAAACCGCGGTAATCCGAGTGAACATCTATCGTCGAATTAAACGAGTAACAACGCTCCCCGGGGGATGGACTGGTCGGACTGGATGGAAAACGATCGGACAATCCCTGTCTATAGGCGCGCGTCATCGTCGGCAGGTTCATCAAGAGCTGACTCATTAGCTGGCATTGTGCGTGCGTTCGACTGGCAACTGCATTACTTCGCTTTGATGCGTACCTGACCGAGTGCAGGCTTTGCGCCACGGGTATACGCTGGCGCAACGCATGGTGGCGATCGCGAACGCGCGCGAGCTAGCGCCGGATTTATATCCGCGCTACGGGCGGACGTTAATTGCTCGCGACTAATTTCACTCCGGCTCGTCGGAATCTCCTGCCGGTGACACATACCCGCGGGACAATGGCCTTTGTGTTGCCCATTCGGAATACAATTTTTCTTCCCTTTCTCACCGCTCCGTCATCTTCCTTTTCACCGGATCGCTCCTTGATTGGGGTGCTTCCGTTCGCTGAACTCTCGCCCGCGAAATTTACCGCGTGGGTTACCTTTAGCGAGTCGTTGACACCGTGGAAAGCAGATGTCAATAGATAGTCAATCGATGAGACTGCCAATTACTTTTCGGTCAACATCCAGCTCGCGCAAAAGACACGTTGCGTGCGAAAAAAAAATAATAAATAAATTCCGTCGTAAAATAATTTGATCATATTTATAGTAATTCTAACTACCTTAGTATACCTTGTCCTCCAACAGATACTTTCGAAATAGATGGTGGCTGACACTAAGAGTCGGACGTCAAGCTTTACTAACCCCAGTTCACAATCCTATCACTCCATTTTCACAAAATTTCAAGGAGATATGTCAATAAATGTAGGATTTTTGTATTACGTGTATACTTTATATTCTATTTCTTCAGAATCGTCAAATTCATCAGAACGTAAGATAAATTATCCACGCATTCATTTTGCAGAAGCGTATCTATGTTCTGTCATTATCAAAGGGCACAATTCCTTATAAGAACGCAAAACTTGCTAATGTAATACCGTATTGTAGTCTATAACTATTGTTCCTTAAACAAAGCACGAGTAATACTGCAGCTTGTGCGATCTCTTGGCACGCGACACCAATATGATGTCACTGTCATCTATCCGATTATTTCCACGGGGCACCAACACGCTGTCACCGAACAGCATACTGTTAATGGGTATTTTGAAAGCCAGTCGACATCTCCCGATCTAATACCTGTGACAACGAAGTCATTGGTAAAAACGCTCATTACGCGACATTAAAATTTCGTTCCCTGTCATCTACATACAGCTATCGCGAAATAAAGACCCCGAGATATAAAGCTAGCTTATCTCCAACCACCATAGACATTTCTCTCCTAAACGATTCCTCGTATTTTCGTATTAAATTCTTCAAACAAGCCAGCTCTCTGCCAAAGCGTATCTTCCGAGTTAATACCCAGCTCATACGTTCCTGGAGCGAAATTAAACTACTTCGTGGATTCGAATATCATGACGAAGAAAATCCGGCATTTAACCAAAATCGCGCGGAAGTGTTGCCACCAGCGGAAAATCGGACGCTGGCTTCTTCGAGCGAGGAACATTACGCGGTGCCAAAAACGACGAAGCGTACCGCGGTAGCACCGGAGCTGGGTTCTATTCAGCGTTCCTAACACGCCACACGCGGAAATCGAAATCCACGTACTTAACGCCATTCGAAGCCAGCGTATCGCTGGACCCGGGAATGTTCTCGCTCTCTTCATCTCTCCTACTCTCTCTCTCTCTCTCTCTTTATCTATGTGTGCACCAGAAACCGATTCGACCATGCATGCGCGAAACAAGTTTCGCGAGCAACGTTGCGTTAGGAGCTTCTCTCTGCCAGTGCTCGATCGTGTACACGCTGCTGAACGAAAACACGAGCTTCGAGTTCCGCGTGAACCCGATGCGGAACCGCTCGCTGGCCTAGTTGAATTATCGGAAAAAATCATCGTCCACCGATGGAGGAATTAGGGGCGCGGTGTACGTAGGTTGCCGATGCTTGCGCGGTTTCGCGTCAATGGGGCCCGGGTTCGCTGCTATCTCGCCGATTACGCTTTGCCCAACTCTGACTCCGGAAGTTTAGGCTGTGGCTTCGCGTGTCGATAAAGAGAATTCGAAAAGTACGCGAGTAGACTACCATTGGAAGCTGCTCCGATCAGCTGCAGCTCCTCGCGGCGCGCCAGGATGCTAGGGGTGAGTAACGTAGAACAAAGATTTCAAAAGACCGCCATCTTCTTTTCGTAGAATTATTAGCAAAATGCCGAACGAAAATAGCGAACTCGAGCTCGCAAGAACGAAATTACACGGGGCTTTGAAATTGGTACTGAAAGCAAATTGTTGGCAGCGTATAGGGATGTTTAGGGTGAAAAATAGAGATATTACAGAACTGACGCTTTTAAACGCGTTATGAAGATAAATTATTGCCCATAGCTGAAGATGTACGTAGATTTTTCCTCCCAAAAGAATTATTAGCGATATGAAAATTTATATAAATTAGTGACAGCTATTAGAAGCTTCCTCTTTACCTCGCCTATTTGCTTCCAGATACTTAGATCTGCATCGCTCCTCCGAATCCCTTTGGTCGTTAAAAATATACTAAAGAACAAAATCAATTTGATAAATCGATCGAGCATTTTCCGAGCGTCATCAATTTCGCGCATTCATATTTCTCGCGCGACGTGAATATCCTCGTGCCTGTCGGCCATTATAATTCGAATCGGGCACCATCTAGCGGCGAAGAAAGTTCTCATCCGGATCGCAATCTCGACTCTCGAGAACCCCGCCATTACACGCGCTTAACGTTAATCTTAATTCGCTCGCGTGACGCGCAGACCAACGGGGACCAGGCTGATCTCTTTCGACGTTTCCCGCGGTCCGTTCGGCTGGATCTAATAGGCGAGACGTTTATGGGAAAATCGCTCGTCGCGTCGGCGGAGCACGAGGAATTTCCATCGCGATGGTGCCGGAACGTGGAAAAGAACGGCGTGTTAACGCACGATGAAACGAAAGCGAGAGCGAATGCGGGTGCCAAATTACAGGGATACGTCTTCGCGGTGGATGATAGATAAAGGGGTGGGTGAAGGGTTTGGGGTTGCCGGCAAGGATTCTCCGAGCGGAATTACCACGGATCGAAGGATTTCCTGGGGAAATCACGACCGCGGGCGACACTGCCATAAATTGTAGGGTCTGCCACTTCCTCCGGCCACGCTGAAATGACACTAATTTTCCCGCGAGCGACGTAACGCGACGACGACAAATTGCAGTCGAAATGTTTTAAAGATGAGTCAAAGGATTCTTTCGGAGACAGCCGTAGAGTCCCTTTTGTCTGGTGCGTGTAACGAGGTCCCAGAGGATGCGGACGTCTAGACAGATTAGAGATAGGTTCCTGTTTTAATGACTGACTGCTGACAGGGGGACTGATAATACACGCGACTCGGTTTTTATTCTCAACTCTACGACTGGAGATCGAAACCGGCGATTCAAGATGGTAATGGTAGACGGGGATAGTCAAAGCTAGGTCGTTTCGTATCGCTGACTATCGTAGACCAGAGATTTGGTCTGGCTATCCTTGGTCCCATGGGTATCAGGATCTACCGAATCGGCTATGGGATATCGGTTCCGGTTATAGTCTACTCCCTGTCAATTCTTCCGATTTTAGAATTGACTGTTCTGACGATAGGAAGCTCGCTTTTCCTATGTGAGCCCCTCATCGTCTTTTGTCTTCGCAGCAGGGACTTTTCAAATCAAAAGAGACTTTTGATTCTGATTGTATTTTATATTTCTTGATGGTATAGAAAGAATGGAGGCTCGAGGTCTACTATGATACGTAGTGCACATAGTAAACTGTCAGAAAGCGTGTCCCATCGAACCCTTGGCAAGGTTTCTATAAGCTCTATGACAACTCATCGCGTTCCTCAACACAGAGGGACTTCGAGAAAACTTCGAGAATTGATAAGCTGGATGGTTTCTGATTGGAAACAAAGATAGACCTCGATGCAGAGTGACGCCATCCAAATAAAGATCCTCTCACAAAATTACTGCCTCATTATATACAATACACAAAGCACTATGTTCGTGTTCTAACTATGGAATCTACGACAGTTCTGATTTTTCTAAATCCACGACACGTACCTTGCACGATTCGTGACTAGCCATCGAACGCTCTCAATGTTTCGAGGTCGTCACACGTTTCATGGAAGAAGCTACGATCCTATAGCGTCAAGATTCCCGGCCCTATCCCCAGGAGGAGTCAGTCCGATTATCTCGAATCTGCTAATCCGAATTAGCCGTAACTGAGATCCAACTCTCGTCTCGCGGTTTCTGTGAATCGGATCCAGTCGATCTCGTATACCTAATCGACGGTGGAACGACGGACGAAACGTTGAACCTGGACTGAGACGATAACCTGTTCCAGCTACCCCTACCCGCGGTCCGCGATCACATCCGACTACGCCAACACCCGAACGAATTAACCGGCTATAAAAAGCGCAAGGCCGGAGCTAAAAGGAAAAGCTGAAAAAATAGAGGAAGCCATAATTCCAGCCACTTCGATTGAAGCGAAAGGGAGGAAAAAAGCATGGAACCGGCTCCGCAGCTGGCTCCATTCACGAGCAGCGCTTGCTCCATCAGTTTTCAAGCGAGCCGACGTAAAAATCCGTTTCGCGTTCGTCGGCGGCCGACGCCGGGGAATTGCAAATCTTCCGATTATTACATCGACGACACCGTGGCCAGGAGCAGAGGAGCCGGAGTAGTACACTCCGTGGGACGAGGGAACGAGAGAGAAAGCCCCGGAGAAGGGAGCAATACGGTACTACACGTTGCACCCGGTACCCTGCATTGGGACGATTTTTCCAGCCGAGCCTGTGAAACAGGTTGTTCCGGTGGAGCGAGCTAAAAAGAATAAAAGAAGAAGAACGAAGGAAAGATTATAGCGAGGAATGAACGGAAGGAGGAGAAGCACAGCCGGTGAACCGGCCTTTTTATTCAGCTCCGCTCGGTTGCTCGGTTCAACGTACGGCAAACGTACGTACTCTTACAGGGCTGCTGTAATTTCCCCACTCTCTCCTTCTCTCCTCTTTATTCCCGACTCCCCTCCTCTCTCTCTCTCTCTCTCTCTCCGCGGTGGAAATTTCTCGCCGATAAGTGGACGAATTAATCGCGTCAAGTAGATTTTCAGGCATCGTTGGCTCGCTTTCACCGACCGATCGGTATTGTTTCCAAACGATACTTTCCCTGTCAGCCAGCGACACCTCGACAAATTGCCGTGGTATCCCCGTAGAACGTTCCCCGCCTAGAACGCCGCTGGAAAATTTCTAATCGACAATCCGCCGTCAGCCGGAAGAATCGACAAAGCGATCGTGGTCCTTCCGCTGCGGGACCGGTGACTGGGATCCAGCAGCCGATGAATAGCCTGGGCTCGAACAGGGAGAGAATAATTCCTCACGGCTTTGCGATATGGCTAATCGCCTATCTACCGTTTCCTAGCAAATTGATACAAATGGAGGAAGATCGTCGATGAGGTACACTGGTCACGTATCGTCAAAGTCTCTTGCGCGGGAGCAAAGGAAAGCCTGCTTGCTAGGGTACTCTATGTTTCTGACAAGTTGAGGATTGGAGGATACGTAGGTCCAATTAGACACTCTGGCGAAATCCTCGAAATAAATGTGGGAATCTAGGACTTGAGAGCAAATGCGAGAGAACACTTGGGCCTACCTAGCTGATGATGAGCAATACATAGTAGCCTAGGTTCAGGCCGAATGTTTGGAGTGTTATCCGGTGTGCACGTGGAAGGACGAGTGACCGAGTGCGAGGATCGGATGAACGGGATATTTATGACTGTATCGAGTGCAAACAAGGAGCGAAAGTTGGGAATGCGTCCGAGTGTTTGGAGTATCTGGCCCATTTGCATCGTGACTCTGCTTAAGGTGCCGTGTTCAGGCAACAGCGACGTTCAACTGACAACTGGTCCGTATCACCGCGTGCGTATCAGCACTTACTCGTAGTGGCAGTTAGAAAGATTTTAAAAGTAAAACTTGTTAAGAATATAATGAACCGATATAGGTGAGATGTTCGCGAAAGGGATCAAAAGGGATCAAACGTGATCCGTGGTATATGAAGAATATTCAGCAATTGGTACTGGCAAAAAGTCAGCTAGATGCAAGATTTGTTCTAATATCCTTTTAATTTTGCAATGGGGCACTTTTTATTTCAAAGTATCTTCTAATTAGCGGTTCTATTCAGAATGCCACCAATGACCACCGTGGCGTCACAGGATAAACCGTGGCAGTCAAAGTATTAACGTAAAACGAGGAAAAAGGTGTCATGGTAATTCGTTTTATTATAATACTAAGTGGAATATGCCTCGGAGATTCTGAAAAGTATGGACGTCGAAAGCATGAAAGTAGAAGCCAGGTGGAGCAAGGTGGAATTAGGTGGAATCAGGTGGAACAAAGTATCCCTGTTAGCTGTATGCAGCCGGTCAGGCTGTTCGAGGAAACGAACAAGCTCCGTCAATTTTCAATTATCTAATAAACCGTGGAAAGATTTCAGCGTCGTTTAGATCTCCTATTGAGGCAGATAATCGAGAGGTATTACGTTCCTTCGATCATTGTCGCGATACTCCGCCTAACAAAGGCGGTCATCCAGGTAGAACCTGGCTGTGCGCACGCGATCACCCGGCTAATAAAGCTTTTCTCTCGAATTACGCTCGAATTACAACTATTACGGGGAATAATAATCATAATACTCGGCTGTATGACGCTATCGACAATTGCAAACATTCCTTTCCCCGTAATTCTCGTTTCTCGCATCGGTTACCCGGCAACACGCGCGTTAACCCGGGACTCGCTCGTTTCCATTGAAATTAACGCTGCGGGACGAAAGATAAATCTCGACCTGACAAATATGAAGCTACGCGGGCATACGTGTCGAACAGACATGCCCTCTAATTGGCGAGTAATCGCGACACGACCGGGCCCGAATTCGCTACAGTCGATTCGTTCGCACGCTTTTTGCACGCTCGTCCCTGGTACCTGATGATTTTCAGGGACCATCTGTCGCGGCGGACGTGGAAAAACCGGGACTCCGTAATGCGCGAATATGATCGGTGAACGATAATGCCGCGTGTAACAGACACTGAGAGCCGCGTAAACGGCTGGCACGAAGGGGGCGTGAAAAGGGCGTTTCTGATAGCCTTGGATCCGAACGTTCCTATTACCGACGCTGGAATCACGCTAATCTCGCGATGAACCCGGCGTACGCCTCTCCTCCCACGAGTGCCTCGTCCTTGCTTCGCTGGGTTTGACGTGTGCTCCACGATAATATCGCGATGCCTCCATACCGTCTTTGCAGCTCAGGCTTTCCAGGTGAATCGAGTTTTAATTAGATTTTATGTTTGGATACACTGACGGAATGAGAGCAGTCGAGGAGAATATGGATATATACATCTTGATCTCGTTCGAGGGCTAGGGAATTTGTTTGCGTGGACTGATATTAGGAAAAAGTTGAATTTATAATTGAACGATTGAGATTTTTCTATGGGTGTACACTCGTGCACGAATTTCTAGATAGAGCAGATGAAGATACGCGATTGCGCGGCAGTTGCGGTGAGCTCCGCGGAGATACGGGTCGCGGTGGCGCTAGTGAGTTAAGTGCAACTTTCGACTGACGTTATACGTTCTTCTCGCTAACCAATGATCCCTATTTATAACAAATGTATTCTCCATACTATATCGTTGAATTATTCCTCAACTTTACTATCATAATCTCGAGTCTTCTCTCTTACTATTTACATCATTGTGCAATTCGATTACTTCCATGCATGATTTTAACCACTCAAAACATCAATGTAAGCCTACAATAAGTGAAAATACCCCTGTATTAGCCTATTCCTATGTTTACATCTCGGATTGTTCATTTTCCACTGCGTCGACCCAAGATTCGATGCGGTGTTCTATCACATAACCAACGAGGTCAAGACAAAGGGAGAAAAGGAAACAGTTACAATTATTCGAACTACCAGATGCCACGAAGACCCTGCAGAAGTAAAACATCTAGCACGAACGAATCGCGAGCTACCATTGATCCTAATCGCGGAATTTCTGAACGCAAACTCGGGCATTAACGAATCTAAATATTTACCGATCTATCGGCCTCTGCTTCCTGCGACCGACAATAATCGTTCGCGGTTATAATTTCGCCCGATAAATAACCACTCCCGGCTTAACTGTGAACGGTGAAGTCGTAAAGCGAAAGCCAGAGCCAAAGACGCCGCTGGTAAAAGTCCGTTGCTAGGAATATTACAGCCCTCGACCGCAAATGGTTAATACCGTGCGGTTAGTTAGGACGATACTTCGCTAAGCAAGACCTTCCACGTAGTCGTGCCTCTTATTTGCAAGTTTACCAGCAACGATTAACAGCCGTCTCGGATAGGAGCTGGCTGAATCGATCGGCTCGCGGAAAGAGCGGAAGGAAGAAAGACTTCTCGATGAAGAAGAAGCCGCTCGTTGAAAAATTGAAGGCACCGGCTTGATTTATAGCCTCGTCTATGTATCCTGTTTGATTAATCGAGCAGCTTGTTGCTCCAAAGAAATCCACCGAGAAACCCAACATGCTAATTCGCGGCACACCGAAAGGATTTTAGACAATGGCGCGACGATTGATAGATCGAGACGCCGATTTTAGAGGGATCGGTAGAAATGGATCTAGAGGGAACTGTGCTTAGAAGAGAGGTACCCCTGGAGGGGAGGGTGGAGGCAAAATAAAATACCTCGAGCATCCCTTAGACTCGTCACCATCTCAAATGAACAATAAATAGGTGGCTAATTTTATCTTCAAGATAATTTTGTCTTTCAAAAAAATAGTAAGTATTTTTGGCACAAGTCTCGCGTTGCTTGCTACCTTTTCGAAAGATAAAGACGAACGTATAATTTTCTAAGATTTTCCCAAGGAATTTGCAAAATAAAATATCTCGAGCACCCCTTAGACTCGCTACCCTCTCAAATATACAAATAGGTGGCAAATTTGATTTTTAAGCTAATTTTATTTTTTTTAAATATAGCAAGCATTTTTGGTACAAGTGTCGCGATGCATGCTAACTTTTTGAAAGATAAAATTAGCTTAGAAATCAAATTGGCCACCTATTTGTTATATATTTGAGAAGATTAAAAGTAAAACTTGTTAAGAATATAATGAACCGATATAGGTGAGATGTTCGCGAAAGGGATCAAAAGGGATCAAACGTGATCCGTGGTATATGAAGAATATTCAGCAATTGGTACTGGCAAAAAGTCAGCTAGATGCAAGATTTGTTCTAATATCCTTTTAATTTTGCAATGGGGCACTTTTTATTTCAAAGTATCTTCTAATTAGCGGTTCTATTCAGAATGCCACCAATGACCACCGTGGCGTCACAGGATAAACCGTGGCAGTCAAAGTATTAACGTAAAACGAGGAAAAAGGTGTCATGGTAATTCGTTTTATTATAATACTAAGTGGAATATGCCTCGGAGATTCTGAAAAGTATGGACGTCGAAAGCATGAAAGTAGAAGCCAGGTGGAGCAAGGTGGAATTAGGTGGAATCAGGTGGAACAAAGTATCCCTGTTAGCTGTATGCAGCCGGTCAGGCTGTTCGAGGAAACGAACAAGCTCCGTCAATTTTCAATTATCTAATAAACCGTGGAAAGATTTCAGCGTCGTTTAGATCTCCTATTGAGGCAGATAATCGAGAGGTATTACGTTCCTTCGATCATTGTCGCGATACTCCGCCTAACAAAGGCGGTCATCCAGGTAGAACCTGGCTGTGCGCACGCGATCACCCGGCTAATAAAGCTTTTCTCTCGAATTACGCTCGAATTACAACTATTACGGGGAATAATAATCATAATACTCGGCTGTATGACGCTATCGACAATTGCAAACATTCCTTTCCCCGTAATTCTCGTTTCTCGCATCGGTTACCCGGCAACACGCGCGTTAACCCGGGACTCGCTCGTTTCCATTGAAATTAACGCTGCGGGACGAAAGATAAATCTCGACCTGACAAATATGAAGCTACGCGGGCATACGTGTCGAACAGACATGCCCTCTAATTGGCGAGTAATCGCGACACGACCGGGCCCGAATTCGCTACAGTCGATTCGTTCGCACGCTTTTTGCACGCTCGTCCCTGGTACCTGATGATTTTCAGGGACCATCTGTCGCGGCGGACGTGGAAAAACCGGGACTCCGTAATGCGCGAATATGATCGGTGAACGATAATGCCGCGTGTAACAGACACTGAGAGCCGCGTAAACGGCTGGCACGAAGGGGGCGTGAAAAGGGCGTTTCTGATAGCCTTGGATCCGAACGTTCCTATTACCGACGCTGGAATCACGCTAATCTCGCGATGAACCCGGCGTACGCCTCTCCTCCCACGAGTGCCTCGTCCTTGCTTCGCTGGGTTTGACGTGTGCTCCACGATAATATCGCGATGCCTCCATACCGTCTTTGCAGCTCAGGCTTTCCAGGTGAATCGAGTTTTAATTAGATTTTATGTTTGGATACACTGACGGAATGAGAGCAGTCGAGGAGAATATGGATATATACATCTTGATCTCGTTCGAGGGCTAGGGAATTTGTTTGCGTGGACTGATATTAGGAAAAAGTTGAATTTATAATTGAACGATTGAGATTTTTCTATGGGTGTACACTCGTGCACGAATTTCTAGATAGAGCAGATGAAGATACGCGATTGCGCGGCAGTTGCGGTGAGCTCCGCGGAGATACGGGTCGCGGTGGCGCTAGTGAGTTAAGTGCAACTTTCGACTGACGTTATACGTTCTTCTCGCTAACCAATGATCCCTATTTATAACAAATGTATTCTCCATACTATATCGTTGAATTATTCCTCAACTTTACTATCATAATCTCGAGTCTTCTCTCTTACTATTTACATCATTGTGCAATTCGATTACTTCCATGCATGATTTTAACCACTCAAAACATCAATGTAAGCCTACAATAAGTGAAAATACCCCTGTATTAGCCTATTCCTATGTTTACATCTCGGATTGTTCATTTTCCACTGCGTCGACCCAAGATTCGATGCGGTGTTCTATCACATAACCAACGAGGTCAAGACAAAGGGAGAAAAGGAAACAGTTACAATTATTCGAACTACCAGATGCCACGAAGACCCTGCAGAAGTAAAACATCTAGCACGAACGAATCGCGAGCTACCATTGATCCTAATCGCGGAATTTCTGAACGCAAACTCGGGCATTAACGAATCTAAATATTTACCGATCTATCGGCCTCTGCTTCCTGCGACCGACAATAATCGTTCGCGGTTATAATTTCGCCCGATAAATAACCACTCCCGGCTTAACTGTGAACGGTGAAGTCGTAAAGCGAAAGCCAGAGCCAAAGACGCCGCTGGTAAAAGTCCGTTGCTAGGAATATTACAGCCCTCGACCGCAAATGGTTAATACCGTGCGGTTAGTTAGGACGATACTTCGCTAAGCAAGACCTTCCACGTAGTCGTGCCTCTTATTTGCAAGTTTACCAGCAACGATTAACAGCCGTCTCGGATAGGAGCTGGCTGAATCGATCGGCTCGCGGAAAGAGCGGAAGGAAGAAAGACTTCTCGATGAAGAAGAAGCCGCTCGTTGAAAAATTGAAGGCACCGGCTTGATTTATAGCCTCGTCTATGTATCCTGTTTGATTAATCGAGCAGCTTGTTGCTCCAAAGAAATCCACCGAGAAACCCAACATGCTAATTCGCGGCACACCGAAAGGATTTTAGACAATGGCGCGACGATTGATAGATCGAGACGCCGATTTTAGAGGGATCGGTAGAAATGGATCTAGAGGGAACTGTGCTTAGAAGAGAGGTACCCCTGGAGGGGAGGGTGGAGGCAAAATAAAATACCTCGAGCATCCCTTAGACTCGTCACCATCTCAAATGAACAATAAATAGGTGGCTAATTTTATCTTCAAGATAATTTTGTCTTTCAAAAAAATAGTAAGTATTTTTGGCACAAGTCTCGCGTTGCTTGCTACCTTTTCGAAAGATAAAGACGAACGTATAATTTTCTAAGATTTTCCCAAGGAATTTGCAAAATAAAATATCTCGAGCACCCCTTAGACTCGCTACCCTCTCAAATATACAAATAGGTGGCAAATTTGATTTTTAAGCTAATTTTATTTTTTTTAAATATAGCAAGCATTTTTGGTACAAGTGTCGCGATGCATGCTAACTTTTTGAAAGATAAAATTAGCTTAGAAATCAAATTGGCCACCTATTTGTTATATATTTGAGAAGATCGCGAGTCTAAGGGATGCTAGAGGTATTTTATTTTGTAAATTCTTTGAGAAAATCTTTGAGAAAATTTTAGCTTCGACTTTGACAGGATAATAATAGCTGAATAGCTGAGTTGTGCAGTCTTTTTACTTATTATAATGAAATTTATAAATTGAGATTAACCCCTTTTCGCGCAACCCTTGTTACCGAGTACGTTTTATTCAAAGGACTCTATTTATTCATATGATTTTCCGAAAGAAGATTACACTGCATACCATTTGAAAAAATCTAAATGATTTTCGCTTGATCTTCACACCTTCTCTTTATACTCCTCCCTTTGAACTTAGTTTCCCGGGAATCTTTCCTACCCACGGTACTCTCGAAAATATTTGCATTAGTAGATTGAACTGGGACACTTTTCGCGTACCCGGTAAACGTATTACGCTAAAGAAATTCGCCATGAAAATCGAGAACAACTCGCGCAGCCTCCAAACAATTTTTCCTAAAACAACGTTCCTCGACTAATAAAATTCGGTTAATAAATTAAACGAATTTTCCCAACCCCGTCTCATCGAAACAAAGGCGATCGAATAAGGAATATTAGAATACCAAACCACGAAGCACCTTTGCTCTCTCGCAGACTCTAATTTCCCATGCAATGCACCTGTGAATTAAAGTAACGTCCACCCTTCGGCCTCCACCTTTGCGCCCCCTTCTCGCCTTTGTTATCACAGTGCGCCATCGTCTTTAGACATTTTTCAAGAGCGGAAATAAGCAGCGTGAACGATCGATTTCCATTACCGGCGCATCGTCGGGAACGGAATGTTCTGTTAAATAATACTCCGTCGTGAAGCAAATTACGCGCTGCTTATGCATTATGGATGCTCCCGGGCAGAAGGTCGTCGATATAAAAGAAAAGACAGCGACCAGAGGAGGAAAAGGGAAGTCAGGAGCAGTCGGTACTCGCACAGAGCCTCGATACCCGCGGTCTAACGAGAGGTCCCAAGTTTCTTCGTGTTCCGGCCAAGAATTATTACCCCGTGCTCGTTACACCCGTTTCGCAACTTCTCGATACGCGGTCGCGTCTTCCTCGCAGGATGTCAACTATCGCGAACTAGCGCCCCGTGTTGTCGAGCAAGCGAACACGGGATGAAAATGGGTACAACCACGCGGCTCCCGTGTTGTTCTTTCTTTTAATTACGCCTCGTTTGAACGCCCAGAGGTCAGGGGTGGATCACGAGCAGAGAGTTACCGAGGAAAGGGGAATACGAGATCGAGATTAACCCTTTGCACTGAAATGACGAGTCGTTCGTGTCAAATCTCAGGATTGTAAACTACGCTAATCACGCGAACACAATTATATTTCACGTGTTTCAATGTGCATGAAATTTGAAGGATTTTATAAAATTTGTATTTATGATTACCTTTGATGGGATAAGTATACAGTGGTTAACCGAAATTAAATATTATTTCAATGCATAATTTTTCATAATTAAGTCGCAGTGCAGAGGGTTAAGGAACCGATGGATTTTTGGGTGCACATGTGTGGTATTGGGGTGAAAATATGTTTAGATAGACAAAAATCAATTAATCTTGGATATTAGGGTGAATGAATAGTTAATAAGACTTGTACTCCGTTCAACGAGAATTGGCAAGAAATATAAATAAAACCGTCACGCGATGTAGCTTAACACCTGTGGATGCAACTCATCTACTTAGCTATTTAGTTACTGAACGTGGATGCTCAGGGCCGACTTTTAGAAGTCCTAAACAGGGACACCAACGTGGTGCCACCGGACAGCGGTGATAATTTACGTTCTCTATTCCGGTCATTGTATATTTCACAAATATTTAGGAGGATTGACTGCCCCGAGGATCGGAAGGTCATTTTCTATATGCGAACGCCCGATGGTCTTTGTTTTCGCAGGAGACACGTGTCGCGGAACGTTCTCGATGCTTCTGGTCTTTCTAGGACCTCGACTCGCGACACGTGCACTCGCGTCTTGGCATATGTGTGCCTAATTGCTCTTTTTCTTTGTTAGGGGTACGCGTTTGATCTATCTAGAACCACGATTCGCGACACGTACCCCTGCGCGATCACTGGCCATCGAACCCTCTCGGTCTTTCGAGGTCGCCACGAATATTATCGGTAAAATGAAGATTGACGATTGTCTACTTACCACCGTTGTGATGGCAAACGGTTGTAGACCCTTGGTTCACTTTACACGCAAATTTTATTCGATAAACGAAACACCACTGATATACGACCGGTACCGTCGACAACGTGCGACGAACTGAGTGACCGGTCACTCGAGAGCACGCAGGTACCTTGAGCCTTCCTTTGTTTCCTCGTTTCGTCAAGTCTGTGACGTATCTCGATATCGTTCGAGCGACCAGGATTAGCTGTGTCTGAATGTAAACAAAGGCCGAATGTGGATACGGATACCATCCAAGTCTCGGTTTCTACGAGGTATAAATGTATAAATCCTCGTGTGCGCGATTATAAAAATTAGAATAATCGACTGTAACCAAAAATTACCATTTTTATATGAAAAACCTCGCTATAAGAGTTGCATCGTTCATAAAAATTTCTTCTATTTCCGTTTGCTCGTTTACTCGCGCGATTAAAAGGCGAGGTAAAAGCGGCGAAAAAGAATCTTCGAGAAAGCGACGCGACGTAAATAAAGCGAAGGAGATAAAATGGAACGTGTTGGTACACGCTAATAAAAATGTCCTAATTACAAGTGCGACGACACGGGTTGAAAGCCGAGCATTATTCTGTAAAAAAAGAAGGGAGGAACGGCGTCACGAACTTAATTCATACACACCACTCCACCTGTTTACATCTTGCTGAATTTAACGCTGCGGGAACTAAATAGGCGGTGTTATTAACCAGCCCTAATTCAACCGCGGGGCCACCAGCAGCCATTCCGTGTCGGCCCGTGTCTCCTCTGCGAAGCATGACGCGCGATGTTCATCCGCGATAGACGTAGAAAACAGCTCGGCGCGACGGTCACGCGCCGATTCGTTATTCATCGCGCATCGTGTAATCGCGGATCGGCGTTTAAGAGCAATTTGCCGCCACGTTGCTCCCCGGGCCCCGATCTTGGGCCTGGTCACGCGCCCCGCTCCAGCCTCGAGGAGAGGGGGAACTGGCCACCACGGCGACCGATATCTCCCAGTAAACGACTCCACGAAATTACAGGCCTTCCAATTCCCACGCCGCGTGTTTCTTTATTTTCTTCGGCTCTTCTTATTTTCGGTGAATAATAACCGCTATCGAGACGCCATCGTCCGGATCAGTGGTATATTCAATGGACCCGGTAAAAACACGGCGAATTCGTAGAAAACCGACGTGTTTCCGTGATGAAAATGCACGGAAAAATGTTCAATGTCGTCGAGCAGATATTTAAAAGTAATGCCTGGTTGCTGTCAATTTCGAACCGGAGTTTTATTCCTGGAATAATGCTCGAATATTTCAGGTTTGTAGGGTCCTCCGTTGCTTTGTGCTCGGGCTTCTCGGTAAAGGGATTTTTGTACATTCCTTTTGCTTCTCGGGGTTCGATTTTGAATATATATGATGACCTTACGTGGATGACTTCGTGCAAGTCGATTTTAGACGGAATTTTACGCATAGGGGAGAGAGAGAGAATAATAAGGGGTTAGAGATAAGGGAGGTAAAAATTGGGAGCATTGTCTGGGGTATTTGGAGTATTGGTTACCATCAAAGTGAAAATTTGCCTAAATTGGAGGAACGCTTAAAAGGATGGAGGAAAGGCGAAGGAACGATAACAAAGGGAACGCTCGAGATCCCCGATTCAAGGGGAACGAAATAACAGCGGTCAAACTCTTAATCCGGCCTTGTTTCCGCCTGCGAAACAAAACTCTACGGTACAATACACCACTTCTGGGTAAGTTCCAAGGCACTCCGGAGAATTCCGCCGCGACTTGAACCGACAAAAATTAGTTTATCGAGCTCCGTTTCTCTTGATTAACAGCGGAACGTGCTACGCGGAAAGGCGAAAATAAAACGGAACCAGGATAAAGGGTGCAACTGTTATTTAAAAGACCGAGGTAAAGCAGACAACTGTCTTATGTCGGTTCCTATAATCTGTGATTTATTTATAGAAAAATACAAATCCTAAAAATTATTCGTGCTACCTTTTATTTCGATACAAACGATATTTAGAACAGGATACCTATAAATGAGCTATTCTGAGATGTCGAATAATTCCACCTAGTCTATGAATAATCATAAATTATGTAAAGTATGATACTTACGTGAGATGCTATTTTTAGAAAACCATAATAAGACGTAGGGTCTTATATTTATTTTAAAAAATAAATCGAAAAGAAAAATAAAAATATCGAAAATCGCCTAATACCCTTATGGAAGACTATTTTTAGAAACAAATTAGCTGAATTGCATGGTCTTTGCATGGAGATGAAACGCAGGTGAACAAAATCGTGATCGTCAGAGGGAGAGAATCGCGAATCGGCAAGGTAGCATGATTTTCACGAGAGCAAATCGTGAATCGGCAAAGTGACGTAATTTTTACGAGAGAAAATCGCTAATCAGCTGAATCATATCGGCCAATTAGCGATTGATAAAAGCACGTAAACGATCCTTATTATCCCTAGATGGCATGGAACGATATACCTAGACAACAGGTGTAACATACCTGTAACACGAGGGAACAGATGATACTCCTTAATCATCACAGCTGACTTCCATTCCCGGTTGACTAATCGTAAATTACAACACAACTCGATTCTTCGACTAGACATAGTTGTAAAACGAAAATAAATACCGTCTTACCGTCATGATGTAACGTCGGCCTATCTCAGCAGATCTACGCATTAACATCAGACTGTCCCAGCAATCTGCACATCAAGACTTCCAGGGATCATCGAAAAGCAATCCGCACTTCATATCCCCACTACGAGCCAACGCCCACCGAAACTAATGTATAAATACACCATAATTGAAAGAATATAGTCAGTCCTAATCTTGCCATACGTTATGTACTCATTATTATTTGTCATCTACCTTATAATTAATTATCTGAAGTTAGAATACGTTCGACTGTCAAGTAGCAAGTCACATAATTTTTAAATAATCATAACAACGAGAACTCAATTCGTTCAACTGGTTGAACTCAAACGGCGTTCAAATATTGTTTCTTTTTTTCTTTTCTTTGTCCGGTATCTTTCCCGTGACAATGACACCTGTCATGCTTCTATTAACAAACTCTCAGAGCAGCCCAAACAGAATACCCGGTAAATATTTCAATATCCGAAGAAATTACCAAACCTTGTTTACCCTATTTACCTTATTTATTCGTTAAAAGATGAAAAATCGAAAGATCGGTCTGCCACCTTCGGTTTCCTCTATAGCTCCTTCAAAACTCAGCGTAGGTATGTACCTAAAGTCCGAGGAGTCATAATTATTCTATTACTCGGTAAATTCGTGCGGAACGAGTGGTATAGTATCGGAATACCATCGTTTACGATTCTTCTCACGCGTCCCGATGCTTACGTCGTGCAATACCTTCAACGTGACCCGATGGAGTCTGCCGGGAACGAGCTTTTACAATTTAACGTAATACCAACCGCGAGGGCTCGTGCGCTCGTTCCGTGAGCGCGCATCCTCATAGCCGGGGGAAACTGTCGATTCGACCGGCAGCAGTCTCACGTCAGGTGTGGATAGTCGAGTTACGAACAAATAAAATTCAATTTTACCGTCGGCCCCGGCGATGCCGGCCGCAACGTGGCCAGGCAACGTAACCGGGAAGTTAGCGCTGAGAAACGCTCTGGAAGGGAAACCCGCGGCGGGCCACAGTCCTGGAAAATCGGCGCTGTGCGTTCTACGTGAACGAAATGCAACGTACGGGCTATTCCTCGGGTAAGGTAACTCGATTTCTTTTACGCAAACTTGCTCACTTTTGGTTTAACGTTCTGCCAACGAAGTTAAGTCCAGCGGCTGCCAAAACTTTTGCCGAGCTACGCTCTCACTCCATCATAGCGCTCGGTTAAAGAGCCTTCGAGAACCAAAGTCTATTATAGAAAATACACGTACTGTGGTACGTGAAAGTATTGGAACGTATTGCGCGCGCTGCTTTTAACGAGGTATTACAACAGGCGTCATTGGTTGAGTACAAAGATATTTGGAAATAACGTGCTCTATTTGAGCCATTCCTCTCCATTTGCCATACGACTATTCTCATTTGCCATTGAAACAGACATAGTCCAACCAACGGGGAAGTCAATGCAATACTGTACTCTGAAATAACGTGTAACGTTGTCTCGTATTACGTTTTCCCGTCTTCCGATGCGTATGACAATCCTAGGACTGCTTTGCACTTAACTCACTAGCGCCACCGTGACCCGTATCTCCAACGAACTTACCGTAACCATCGTACGCGTCGTTCAATTATTTTCTAACTTTGCGAATATAATCCAGGGCTCTCCTTACTACATGTACCCTAGTTTTCTAAATATTTAACGCGTATATAACATTCTCTGTCACGAATTTTTAGTTACGCGATAGATCGATGTCCCGAAGCCTCGCGTACTGGCAGGAACAGCTGTATACTCCGGCTTATAAAATATTGTCGACGTTGCGACGTTAAAGAGCCTCTGCAGGAAGAACTATGGAGGAAAAAGAGACGTCCCATCCGGGTCAGCTGGTGAAATCCTCGGAAGAACGAGGAAGGAAGTCATCGGTAAGGCTACCGGTAGGCCTAACGCGTTAAACGCGTAATACCGCGATATCGAGGCCAAGTCGGTGTATTTCCTAGAAACTCGAGGATCGTAGGAAACGGGTGATTAGCGAGGACTTTGGAGAGTGGCACTTTTGAAACGCGTTCTATCTACAGAGATAGGAGAGCAGAACCGCAACGGTATCGTCTCGTTAAATAAATCGCAAGGGGAGTTTGATCGATGCGCGATTCAAATTGCCGGTCGTTCATGGACGGATGCGTTGTAGAGCTCGGCTGGAAACTTATGGCAGCCGCTGTGAATGCGATTTCTGATCTTCGTGACGGGGTTTATCGATTAAATGCCAGAACCAGGGCAAAAATCTCGAAACGCTCGAGGTTACGTAACACGCGTGCATATAATGCCGCGATAACAGCGGGGAAATAATGATCGGAGATAAAACGTAACGGATATTAAATTCTCGTTAATTCTCGCGGCGTTGAAAAAAGGACGAACGTCGCTGCGGAATAATTTATAGATGCACCCCCGACTCGGTCGCGGTTGAATTTTCAGTCTCGCGGGAACGCCATCGCGATCCCCTCGCGATCCTCTTGACCATATCGGAGGACCTGCGACACGGAAAAGGGAGAAGCCGGAGGATCGTGGAATCGTTTCGCGCTACCGACACAAGAAACTTGCCCGACTGTTTCGATTAAAGTTAATGAATTTATTTTCGCTCCTTCCGCGCGCTATGGTCTCGGGGTTTTAATAGCGCGAAGTATTTTTAATCAGACGTTTTCAATTTCAGTCTCGAATGAGAGTATAATTTCGTATCTCGTCTTTTCTAGCTTCTTTATTCTTTTTGTTATACAGTGTAGCTACTACGACGCTGATTACTTTGAAAAATTAACGCCAGATATAATTTTCGCAATTAAATCCCTCGCGATGGCAACGCCGAAGGTTAGACCTGCAGCGGATTAAGCAGTATATTTATATTTAAGACACAAGAGCAGAGAACACGACGAGACATCACAGTACAGAACATTCAGAACCTGAATAGAACTTACAATTAGTTGGAACTCATACGGAGTGCAACACAATTCGACATAACATAAAATCGCTAAACGACTACAGGTGCAATATAGTGCACAATGTACATAATCAAGAAGTGTATTGCATATCCAAAGTGTTAAATATGGCTAATATGGCGGAAGGATAGGGAGATAGATGAATGTTTCCATTTTCCTTTCCGAAGGTCTTTATTTTTACTGACTGTACCTAGGCTCTAAGGGCTGAACACCCTTCGACCCATCGTTCCAGCATCGACAGTCCCAAGTGCTTTAAACGTAAACAGTTGGGGAGACTCTGCCCAGTGCCTGACTGTTTACGTCATCTGTTCTAAGGATCGTTTACACTAAGTATTTCTTACTAGTAGCGCATACCGAGAAAAGACAACCACTATCGTCATCTATGCTGCCTTCGTATATACAAAATCTATCCAATTAAAAGCTATCTTCTTGTGGGGGTCCCTACCTCCTACGGGGTTGCGATGATGTCTTGTAGTTCCTACGGTGTTGGTACGTAGCATATAGTTCATACAGTGTAATTCCTACGGTACTTGTATACTTCCCTTGGTCGATGTGCTATGATGAAGTACTTAGGTAGGAGGACGTAAGGAAGGAATTCGTCCTGGACCTACTAGTGGACTCGTCGGTAAAACTTTATAGCAGACTCTGCCTTGGATGAGGGATACTAAGGTAGCACAGGAATTTGTATTTATGAGACTTGCGAAAAACCTCCAACTTCCGTTATCCATCTAGCGGTGAGAGTATGAACGTTGGTCCCTACACTCTGTTCAAATCGTAAAATCTAAAGAGCCAAATAAAGTAAAAATTGCTGTTAACTCCGATTTGTAAATAGGGTCTAAACGAAATTCCGGCTTGCAATCGGGAAAATTTCTCTGAAAGCACGCGGTTAAGGGCAATTTCCGATGCAAACTCGCCCCTTAAACGACAGCCACGAGATCCATCGATCATGCATAGAGGCGGAGTGATCGGAAGGCTCAGGTAAGGCACCTGTTGACGGCTAATAACGCGGTAAAAAGCGGGCAGGTTTCACGGAGGGGCGCAAATCATATTGAATCTGAGCGTGGCTGGCGCGGCTAATGGGTGCACGGGTTTTATAGCCGGTCGGATCGCGGGGCCATTCGAAAACAAAATCGCCGGCCACGACCAAAGGGGACAGGTTAATGTCGATTTTCATCAGCGGCGCGTGAACGCGCCATTCGTACGCAAATTTTATCGGTCCACGGCGCTATTCGCCGGTTTTTGTCGGCCGGCCGAGCGGACCGAATTTATTTGCCGGACAACTCCATTTTCCCGGCCGTCGAATCGGACGACGACCGCGTTACGTTCGACGCGTCGGTCTCCGTCGGAAACGGCCAACCCCTCGGCCACGACCCACCCTGCCGGCCCAACTTGACGATATCGCTGCCACGAGTGTAATTCTCTCGCGGAGTTCTCTCCGGGGTGAAATACTGGGGCTCCGTGTAGATGTCGCTCGGTCATGCGAAGGGATATACGTGCGAGGGAGTTAAAATTTGATAAGTCTAACGAGAGATCGCCGGAGAATTGCCGGATGGACGGGATTGGAACGTAACGGAATAGCACGAAAACTGTATATCGTCACTTATTTTGTTTAAGGTAGTTTGTTGCGAGCTGTTTTCATTATTTGAATATTTTTATCTAAATATACTAATGTGCTAACACTTTACCGACCGCTAGCGATTCAACAGCATAAGCATATACGACCAGCCGCTCAGCAACAGATTCTCCCTGGCGCCCCCCATATAAAAATGGGGAGCTTACAAAGCAACGCAAGTGAGACAACTGAGCAACGTACCTCAATACTAGATAACAAATTACTGTTCGTATAATGATAATGACTGTTCATCGCCATGATAACCGATTAATAGGCTATATAGATCGGTAGGTGTCGGCGATAAAAAGCCGATTAATAGGCTATCGGTCGGTAAAGTGTTAACTGTTAGAAAACGTAGAAGATATTGATGTCCATTTCTATTCACACTTTTCTAGTCCTTTTATCTCTACTCTCATCTTACCTACAAGTTCGACATAACATAAGCCAGTCATACGATGGCCACGTAAATGCCAATGTGTCAATCGTAATGTACATCTTTCTAAGCCAATCACTGTGTCCATATATCGTGTTAAAAGTTAATTGAAACACGTTGTATATTGTCACTAGATATTTCTTGCTTGACGGTTAATGATGCACGGTTCCTTGAGGATATTGTGTTTGGCTTCTAAATAGCAAGTAGACTATGTGCCTATCTTGCTATCGCAAGATGTGCTTTTATATTCTACGAGCTAATTGGTCTAGCCTTTATGAAGACCCTTGGTTGGGCTATGTAATTTGTAATTGGATAAAGTTTCCGAATTTGGGGTATAAGGGTAAGGGTCACAAATGGGAAAACGAACTGAATTATATGATGGCCAAGCTTCAATGTGCCATCGTGTTTTCCTGATCAAAAGCCATAGAGCAATATATTGAAGATCGAGCTAAGACTATGTTGGCTTATCTTAATCCTTCAAAAACCTCGCGAATTTCAAGGTATGGCCGCATCATTCTCGTCCTCGTCAATAGATGGCTTCCTACTTAACCCTTCCGCGCTCAGCCAGAGTTGCTCCCTCTGAGCGAACAGCGCCTTTAGACACCCTGTATTCCTATCAATTCCTAACGCACACCGTGTTCATCGTGTCGATATCCCACTGTCACACCGGCTGCCCAGGGAGCAATTAATTTCTGAGCGTTTTGCAGCGAAAGAGTTAAAAGAGGTTCGAGGACTTCCTCGCAAGTCCTTGATAAACCCTCCGTTTCCTAAATACACAATTTCCAAATTTTCTACTAGCATCCCCTAAGTCTAAGCCTAAGGTAGAGGCCATCTAAGGCTAGGTAGCCTTGCTAACGAGTCCACTAACAGGCCCAAGACGAAACGCGACCCTTCTAGCACCACCGCAACAACAAGGCTACCTGCGACCATAAGATTAACAACAATTGTGGGGGAAGGACCCCCACAAAGGGATGTTCCATGAGTATTAAAGAATGAAGGCGAAATTCGCATATTTTTTCGATTTTCGAGGAAACGAGTAACGAGAGCACAGTGGAAACTTAAATAGAAAAAGCGACGAAACGAAATAACAGTGAAACCATTGAAACCCGGAATAACACGCCGGTAGCTGCAGGAATCCAGTTTCGGCAGCCGGCGGAGCTAAACCAACGGGGTTGAAGTCCGGTCAAGCCCTGCATTAATAAAACAAAATGACTGCGGAACAACCGGTGGTCCACGGGGTATCGAGGTACGCGATCAAATACACCATAAATGAGAATGAACCCTAAACTCGTGCACCGCGAGGACACGGCGAGATGGCCGGAGCCGTAGAGGGAACGGGTAGCTGCGCGGAGTTTAGGGGTGAAAATCGGCGACCCACTCGTTCGCGGCGGCCATGATCGCGCGCGCGACCGTGTACCGTGCACTTAGCGGATAACCATGACGATCGGCAGATTTCGAGGGACATGGCACGTGTCTAGTGACGGTTGGGCCACGTCTATCAGCTCGGTTTACGGGATTAAAGGGTGAGGCAAGAATGAAAGCTAGGCGGTCGCGGCCGAAGAAGCCCACCACGGCCTACCGAGCCGGTCGTTAAGCGGCGTTAATTAATTTCGACTAATTGCTAATACTGCGCCCCGACTTCCCGTAATTAGAGACGATTAATTCGAAAGCTATATACCCGGCCCGGCCGCGGCCTCGATCGATATCAATCGTTTAACGTTAGAGCCGTAGGGTGGGATGGCCGATCCACCTAAACGCAGCACCCCCTGCGCCTCTTTCATTAAGCGTTAGACGCGTCGACGTCGATTAAAGGGAAGGTCCGCGCGAAACGCTCGTTAGAAGCGTACACTTTGCCTCTCGACGCCGACACCGACGTCGACGAAGAGTTCGAGGATCAACACACGCGTCGGGACGCGGAGAGAAGCTATCGGGCCGCGCCACGACTGGCAAAGGTTTCCCCGGCTTTACCGAGTTTTCCCGGCGCCAAACTTTCCGGACAGTTAGCTCCTTAGCCACGCTTTGGAAGGCAAATGGCTGGACGGAATTTTCGGTAATATGGAATCGGGCGCGGTGCAACGGGCAAGTTGGAAAATTCGGACTGGGGAACAGACGGCGGATGAGTGGCCGGTGAGAGGGTAGCTTTGGTGCGCGAATTAATCGCCCGCTGAGGACAGGTGGTTTTAGGTGGCAAAGAAATTTCAACGGAAGGATGCTATCGAGCATTTTGCTACCAATTTTCGCACCAATTTCGCCCTGCTGTGTTCGTGAATGTGGAGATATACGTGTTGGGATACTGTTCGATTGGCAAACACACGTAATAGGGGTGTTATTTTATTCTGAGATATGTATTTATCGCGAGCTAAATGAGGCTAGGAGCAAAGTATGAACTTAAAAATTAGACTGATAACTGATCTATGATTATGCAACCGACTGAAACTCACGTCAACTCTCGCTAAAAACTCCATAAAGGACTGTCTCAAGATAGCCTTTGCACCCTTATTTAACCCTTTGCACTCGACTATGTTTTGGCTAAAGAAGAATAGGAGTTCAAAGATTTTCTGTTACAAAGTTGACGATACTTTTCTGACCAGTGAATAAGAAGTCGTATGATAATTAACAGGTAGAATTATTTGATTTCGATACCTCGCACACCGTTAGATGATCTGAAATTTGACATATCAGTGAATATCGAGCTTCGAAATTTTATCAAATGGTGACTGAAGGGCGCTTCTCGAGCGCAAAGGGTTAACACTGGAACTACCAACCCAGGCAAAATGACTGGTCCCAGAATTTTCCTTTTTGCAATCATCGAACACATACACCTGCTTTAAGAATATAATTGGTATCAACTCGAATTAAGAAAGAACTGCAATCGATATATTCACTCATATTCATCGTATCGCTGAAATTACTATAATCTGTGCACATTATAGTACCCATTAAAGATCGGTAGTTCTAGTGTTAACATTAGATTGCCGGAGCGAATCAATTTGACTCATTCACGATTTTATTGTCACATATATAGAAAAATTTAAATATTCTTTTTTAAAACATATGTTGGTTTTTATAGAATTATAAAATGTATACAAATACTAATTCCTTTTCCTCCCCATTTCTCACAATTAGTTCCAAAGATCCATATGTGTTATACCTGTTTTGACATATGTGAGTCAAGTTGAGTCGTTAAATATTTTTAAAGTTGGTCGTTTTACACACACGTAACTTATTTCTCGTGCATAAAAATTTCGCAATATATGCCATTAGAATGCTAAAGTGGCCATTGAACGAGCATCAAGGACGAAATCATGTGGTTACTATATTCATGTCGTAATGGATATAGAAAGGTGTCTGAAAAATTTTTGCCATAATAGGTGTCCCTTTTAAAAATAGAGACCTGAATTCCTGTGCTTGTAATTGATAAAATTCCTAATTCGTTACACAACAAAATTTTACAGTGCACTTGTTCTGCCTCTATCGACTATACCTGTCATGGTTTAAAGAAAAACGTTAAAATGATTGTAAAAATGGCCCTGACAAAGTGAATAGAGTATGTGTGGTCGCCATAGAGTTTCAAACAATCGTATTTCGAATTATAAGAAAAACGAAATTGTATTTTAGTTTAAATAAATCTGCTTTTGTTGCTAAAAGGTGTCATTATTTACCAAACTGACAAATCTTTGACTGCAAAGGGATTGTGTGAGAATAATCCTACGTGATTAACACAGGGGACAAATACAAATTGCAACCATGAGAGAATTCAAAGATCGGTGTATCGATTAGTACCAAAAACCCACGCGTGAAAAGTAGGTGTATCCAAAATTCGAAAGTAATCGAGGTTTCTCGTGTTTCTAACCGTGCCTCACGCGTGTCTGTTCTAGGGTGAAACATCGATTATCGGAAGCACGCGGTGATGAAGTGTTACACAATCTGCTATCGCTCATTGGACGTCACCAGTGGGCGTTCGATTAGTGTAGCAGTGTTCCGTCTGTCATTCGACTCGAATATTGACCTAATTATGCATGTCCCTCGATTATCTTTCTCAACTTTCTCTCCGCTCGTCCGAGAATATAAATTTCTAATCCCGAAACGAATAATCGAGAAACGAACATAATCATCGGACACCTCTACCCGATATTTGGTCCGGCGATTAATTAAAAATTTCTAACGACTACCCACGCAAATGGACAACGTTGGCTCGACTCACCGCAAACAAAGCCTGGCAGCTTGATTTAAGTCGAGAGATCCACGGCTATTTGTTCATAGCCCTGCCTAAAAGAACCGCGGGAGCATGGACTCTCCGCGGATGAATTTATCGCTTACCTGAAACAGAAAGAGGATTCCGATTAGCATTCGTGTTATTGCGCAGATGCAAATTTCGCGAAGGCAGATTACGCGGAATTCTCGTGAAATATGGTAACTTTGGAAAACTGCGAGCAGCTTGCGCCCCGGAACGACGTAGTCTGATTCTAAAGCTGATTTATTGAAGCGGAAGATAAAGACGACGGTTCTGACGGTAAAAAGCACGAAATGGGAACGAGCCACGAATATGCAAGCTACCGGCTTGCCATTTTTCCTGTGTTCCGCTTTTCTTTTTTTTTTTTTTTTTTTTTTTTATTTTTTTATCGCGAATATTACGATCCTGATAAGATTAACGCGAGGATTAATATCGTCGCGATGATCGCGCTATCGTTAATTTTAATTAGGCAATGTTTACCACGGCGAAAGGAAGCTTAGCTTTAATACGCAAATTCACCGAGCGAATCCGCGCCACGCGAAGCCCCGTTCCAAAATGGCGTCGATCCGCGCATCGGAAGAAAATTTACGCGGCCATTGAACGGCTATAATTTTCTATCGGTTCGTAAATTCGTAACGAAGAGTGAAATTGTACAGCTCGTTCAGCTGAAATTTGATCGTTTTCTTTATCCACTCGCCGATTAACGCGTTAAACGTCACGTCGGTCCCTAAAGACCGGCGTTAGACTATCCTTTCAGGGTCCGTAGGGCCCGGAAGAGCTCGCATGACGACTAACTGTGAACGTGAACGGAACGATTCGTAAAACCTGTGTGACGTTTAACGTGGGACACATCGACACACCACGGGCGTGACACGTGGCGTTCACATTTGGCCCGGCCGACGTACCACGTCCCAGGCCCGTGATAGTCAATTTCGACCCGATCAATGTACCACGGGCCAGACTCGTGATAATCAATTTTGACTCGATAACCTGACCACGAGTCTCACACGTGGTTGTAGGCTAAAGGGTTAACAGCCCGGTAATATCAGCCACGAAATTGGCTGCACACGCGACGCAGCGCGAATATCATCGGGATAAATCATCGTTCTTAAAAGCAGTGAGTGAATTACTATCCTCCCCGTGGAATGCGCACCTTTTTCCTCGCGGCCTATCGAAAATATAAATTGATAATAAAAGTTGGGAAAGTTGGCGTTAACTCCGCGCTAACTTCGCAATTTATGAACGAGAGGCACCGGTTCTGGCAACCGATACGCAACAAGAAGGGAGCAAAATATAATCCGGAATAATCCTCTCGTATTAAAAGCGGCTGTACTTTTTAAACTCAATTTAGAACTTTCGCCGTCGTAAATACGAATTCTTCTCTTTCGAGCATAAAAAAAAAAGGAAAAAAAGAAAGAAGAGCGAGGAGATACGAGGACAGACAGATTTTACCAAGAACTTTTCCAGCCCCAGCCCCGACCTAGAAACTTTAATTTATCCCCTCGTTCATACGTGCAACGACCGACGCGAGGAGCTTATTTATCCGCCATTGTATCAGAAGAACACGCGGGTCCGGCGCTGTTTATACGGTGTACAGAGGTGGTCCGTGAGGCTTGCTCGAAAAAGCCGTGGCACGAGCCACGGGCTCCTCAACAGGTACGAAAAAGTGGCCGGCAGCTGCGTGGCAGGTGAAAGATTCACCTGGCAGCAAGCTGCCGCGCGCACGGACCATCCCCTACCGATTTTCTACGAGGACCATCCGCCACATGGACACTCCGGCTGCCACGGCTTCTGTCATTAGCGAGGCAAATCTCATTGGCCAACAAAGGGAACCACTTCCTCGCGCCGCCGCTTATTCATTCCCTTTCGAATCTATCTCCTCGAGCTACCCTTAATTGCGCGTGTCTGTGCCCAGCGGCGTGTGTTCCCTGCGATTTGACTTTACGGCAGCCGCCATTGAACCGAGAGTAATTACACTTTCCTTCGCTCTCCACCGGGTCATCCTCGAAAACTTATCGCCTCTTCGGGAACCGGGAGACTGGCCACGAATTCTTGCGAATTTTGTTCGTTAGTCTCGATCGATGATCGCTCGTCGGGACGATCGATCTGTTCCCTCCGGGTTGGGACCAGGTCCGGAGAGCTGGCGTTTCGGCGGAAATTGCTCGCTCGTAAATGCAGAAACTCAATTTGCGCGGTGACGGGATAAATCGCATTATACATTTAAGAAACTCAATTAATCTGCATGGTAGCCGAATCACGCGTATGGCTAAAAAAGGAAGAGCAACGCGCTGAATCTACACCCGTTTAGGCGCGACGGCGTAATTAGCGCCACTGATCGATCACGTGGCGGCCAATAAAACACAATAACCGTGCCGCGCCATTAATTATACCGACGCACCCTTTGCAGCTCGCGCCCGGGTCCACGCAGAAAACCAATTCCGATTGTTTGCTCCACTCTTTAATCACGGCATCCTTTACAACCGAATAAACCGGCCGCTTCATGCACCCGATCGCGAGTCCGCAATGCCTGAGAGAGACCGTGAAATGGCAACGAGATCACCGGCCATGATAATTCCTAGGACGAAAAAGAGCCCCTGCCAGCTGGGATTTCGCTGAATCGCTGAAACGCCGGATCTTTTAATTGCTGGACGGCCGCCTCCGCTGATCGAGCTGTCCAAGCATTTTTGCGCTCCGCGGCTCGTAATCAAAGGGATCTGCCACCTTTTCGTTGTGCCAACTTTCGGAATACTCGCGAATTTCGTATTCCAAGTGCATAGAAAAATTTCCCGTGAAAATGCCAGACTCGGGAGTTAGGTCAGGAATGTTCCACCTGCTGTTGCCTCGTTGACCGATCATCGTGATCCCCTATTCGGTGTCAAGGTTTCGGACCTGGTGGTAAGTCAGTGACAGGTATTTACGCGAAGAATGTCGCGAAAACGTATTTCATAGCGAAATTGCGCGGTTTAACAATTTCCATTGTGATTTAGCGCGGTGACTGCCGGAAGCTTGAATGGGAGTCGATTGACAGTGTTCGACATATGCCGGTGACGCTGCATCTTTCGGTAATATTCAGCATATGCTGGTGACTGATTGATGCAGAGACCATGTGGCGACCTTTGCGTACGCGCTTGGTAGGAAAAATCGGAATCTTGATTATTTTCGATACGTCGATTATGATATCTGTCAGCTGTTGGCGTGTTGACAGCGATCGAGTCGCCTAGCTTGGGCAAGAAATGACAAATGATCGTAATGATAAAAAGCGCGGCGTCACGTGGGAGGTGCTACACGTTCGTTAAGAGCCAGCAGAGATGTGTTCTTGCAGTCCTTTAATAGTCTTGACAGGCTTAACTTCCTCCTAACGGTCCACGCTCGGCGTACTTGAAATGGTTTACAACTTAGGAAGTCTATAGATCAAGGTGATCAGGTGCAGGTACAGCTGACGAGATACGTGGCGTGTGTGCTTGAAAGAATCGCACGCCTCGGGATCTGCTTTCCACCAATCATCCCCAAAACTGTCAATGGCGACTACAACTTTCCACAAAATTGGCAAATTAAATTGCGAATTGAATCGATCGAGATAAAGTGGATATTCTGAAAGACATTCTACGCCTCGGAGTCTAACGTGAGAGACTTTCATTCGCTTTCACGCGATACTTTATGGAAAGCCATACAGGTGTCACAGACTTCGAACGAATCTTGATTAGCACAGTGCCTGTTGGCAAGACGCAACAACGTCATCCGGCATAGATAATGACACAGTAAACACAGCACTCACGCGCAAATAGAATCCCCGTGCGAAACTCTGAGCAGCCAAAGAAATATATCTAATCTCTACGCATTGTATTTAATCGCTATAGCAATCCAATAGGTCTTGATTCCTTCGTTTATGTAAAATTTTTAGCTCACCGCGATGTTAGTCGAAACTGTCAATATAATTAAATTATTCGATCAAAACCTATAAGCGAGTCAAAATAACTATGGTAATTCAATAGGTTCTGATTCCTTCATCTGTGTAAAATTTTTAGCTCACCACGATATTAGTCGAAACTGTCAATATAATTAAATTATTCGGTCAAAACCTACAGGAGAGTCGAAATGGCTATAAGAATCTATCGTTTGCTTTTATTTCTACCTGACAGAAATTATTTTCTGCTATCCCGAATGGTTTTTCAAAGGCTGTCCTTGTCTCTGAACAGGGAATTATGGTGCTCAGAATAAATATTAAATTAGAATGTGCAAATGCACGAGAGGAGGTTGTAAAAGAGCGGATGCGTAATCCTAGATCGAAAGAAATGGCTAGACTCGCGTCGTTCCGCGAAAAAGACGAAGAATAGTCCCGTATTAGCTCAGGAATTTAAGCGTATGCGTGCGTGCACGAGTACGTGTGACAAGAAAAGCTTTCCTCTTAATAAGCACGTAATTCCGCATTAATTTGTCAAATTACCAAGATGTCGAGCCACTGGCAGCATCCACTGCGAATATTAAATTTATCTAGAAAACTATGTGAATTTTCCCTCTCTCGTCATTAGCAACGCAGCCGAGTCCTCGTCCATGCAGGACAACGAGAATTTTTCGAAAATTAAGAGAGCCTGCATCACGAGCTACGCGTTCACGCAGCAAAATCCTTGCTTCCTTCGCGAAGCTTATGATCAAAGGTAGCCGCTTCACCTCCGCGAACCTCAAGGCTGAAATTAACCCAAAAACCAAAAACAGCCGAACGCAACGCGGATCTAGCTCTGCGAAACCAATGACGTAAAGCCTCTTAGACGCTCTCTCTTCACGCGTCCTAATGACAAAAAGAGAATTCGCGAGCAGACAAAACAGATCCGCGACTGTTGACTGAAAAACTACCCCTATACCCTCAAGAATCCACCGTTTCCCAAATTATCCCCCACTCTCCCCTTTTTCCGCCGCGTTCTCACGCTGCGAAGCACGCGGCCTCGTCCTGACGAGTGACAAAAGCAACGAATGAGTCAGGGGTGCGTGAAATGCACTTGCTTCACCCTCCGCGTGAGCACGGATCCATGCCGGATTCGCTCCACTACCCGGATAAAATGCAAAAATTTCCTTTTCCATCTTTATCTTTCAAACAATTACGATTTGTCGTGAAAATAAATTTCTGCATAGCATTTTAATTCTTTGTACAATTACTCTTCGAAATTCAGCCGCCATTTTAGAAAATACAGGTGTCTATAATCTTCCAAAACAATTACGATTACCGCTACAATTTGTCGTGAAAATTGTTAGAACCCTACTAGTCGCGACATCTGTTGTAATAATAAATTTAGTTTGGAAGCCATCTAGGCTTTGCAGGCCTACCATGCACGTTGTTTTTGTTCTAATCACTCTTGTTTCAACAGTCATTCTTAACACATGTATCAGATTTATTATTTTCATTAAATATATATATAATAAAAGGAATACTGGAAGACTCCAATATTGGACTTCATTGCATCAAAAATAAATTTCTCCGAATTTTAATTCTCCTTAAAATTACTCCTCGATACTCAGCCGCCATTTTAGAGAACATGGGTGACTATAATCTTCCAAACAATTACGATTTGTCGTGAAAATGCATTTCTAGCTAGCATTTTAATTCCCCATAAAATTACTCAGCCGCCATTTTGGAGAACACAGGTGTCTATAATCTTCCAAAACAATTACGATTACCATTACGATTTTTCGTGAAAATAAATTCCTTCGCATTCTAATTCTCCTTAAAATTATTTTTCCAAACTAACCCGCCATTTTGGAAAATACAGGTGTCTATAATCTTCCAAAGAATTACGATTTGCCGGTGAAAATAAATTCCTGGTATTATAATTCTCTTTGAAATTACTCTTCGAAACTCAGCCGCCATTGTGGGGAACACAGGTGTCTTCGTCCCCTCCTAGAATTTTCTCTAGTTCCAAATTCGAGATCCGCTATAGGGAGAATATTAAAATCGGGTATTTGGGTAGAAATCGGGAAACGTGCGAGCGGTTTATAAATTCGGGGAAATCCGGGGAAATCCGGGGCTGTGCGTGGAGGCTGGTTCCGGAGGCGACGCACGGCGTCGGAAAGAACACGAGGCGCAGGTCGGTACGGTGCAGCGTGGAGCAGTGTAAACAGTCTTGAAGACTGCGGCGTCCGCATTGTGCGGCATTCGAGCGGAACGACGCGAACGAGAGCGGGGACGAGGCGGAACGTCCGCGTCTGTCTCACGGTGGCGAGCAGAGACACGAGGATGAGGGCCAGAGAGAGAAAGAGAGACAGAGAGAGAGAAAACGGGAAGGTGAAGAGACTGGCGAAGGAGGCAGGTGGCGTGTTGCAGGTGCGCCTCTCGAACCCCGACCCTTTCAGACTTCGAATTACCGAAAGTAAACTTTCCGCGTTTAATGCGGTTAAGCCATAATCGGATCTTCCTGCCCCGATACGGAGCGTTGGCTCCGCGTCGAGCTCTTTAGGGGCTCGTGCCCGACCGATGCAACGAGCACGGAACGAGCCGCTGTTGGGGCGTGTTCCTTGCGTGACACCCAGTGCTAAAATCTAATAAAACCGTGGAAACGTCCCTTCGATTGTTACCCGACTCTTTCTCCCGTCGCCACGTTCCCGAGATGTCGTTACAGGCTCCGTTGCAGACGACGCGAGGGTCGAAGCGTCGGATTTCGCGTACCGTTTCCTCGGTTACTTTGCATTTCGCCCCGAAGTTTACGAAATTTTATCTACTTCCACGATGAGAACGCTTTTGTTCCGTAGCATGGGAAAATTGGAAACTCGAGATACCATGCGGGTTACACGGTGTATATTAACGTTTCGAAAAGTTTCGAAAAATTTCATCCACAGGGAGGTATTCGATATCACGAGCAAAATTTAAAAATTCGAAATGAGGTAGAATTTTAGTGGTAACATTTTTCGATGGTTATCAAAGTCTCTGACGGTTCATCGACCTCTCGGTACCCTGTAATAATGCTCGAGAAATGGCAGAGAAGCGGGGAATAAAATGGAGATAATTCATATTGCAACCGTGTCTTTTACAGAATAAAGTACGCGGAACGAAATTAAATTTTCGATATGGAATTTCATTTTTGGACGAGTTCGCGGGGATATGGTTCACGAGCCTGCACGATCGCGTCGATCGCACGATCTCGCTGAGAATTAATTAGAACGTAAAGAATTATTCGCAGAGTTGCAAGAAGTTTATACGAGTTCCGGTAGAAATCTCGCCGCTACCGAGATGAGAGACGCTGAATGCTGACTGAGGGGAGATTATGTTACTTGGCGGACGGATTAAGAGAGATTCAAGAAGGAAATTCTGTCTCCTGAAAAATTGGATCTTTCTCAAAATAAGTTACGAACCAGCAAGATAATATTAGCCCCGCGATCCACCTCTTGAATTACAAACTGCGTTACTTGTAACTGATTAAGAAAAATGGAAGAAAAGAAGAGATACTCGGGTAAGATGTAACTCAAAGAACTTGTTGCACGCGGGAGATATTTCACGAATCGATACCCAAGAATTAATCCCTTTCCCTATCTCCTTCACCCTATTTTCTTTCTCTTCTTTTATATTTACATTTATAGGAAACTGTTGAAAGATGATGTACATTGTCACTTTTGTTCTGAAGCGTCTCCGACGTTTGGAGCCGATATAAAACAGTTGAGAGCTGAAACTGGCCAAGCGTTCCCAAACTCGCGGACCTTTATGCCACCTCGAGCATCACCCGATCTAATCCTCAATAAAGGCTTGCAAATCCTCCATAGACAGACAGACAATTAACTCGCATCCTTCTGTACCTTTACTTCCATAGAAAGACCCGAATACAATACGTTCGGACGAAACACGTTTGTTCTTTCTTCATTTTCGACGGTCAGTTCCGCATCATTCTTCGTTGCATAGGGACGTAAAGGGTCGAACCTTGTTAAAAGGGTTATAACGCAAAGGAATAGTAATCAATGGAAAACTGTGGAAAAACTGTATAGATCTTTATTGAACGGGCGAACGGTTAGAACTGGGCTGTTTAGGGCCACGCAGGTGACAAGTGATCTTCAGAAGACTGGAGACAAAAGACAAAACACAGGGGAAGGGATCGCCCTCGCATCGCTAGGATGTAGAGTTTACTTTACTATTTAATTTTACTACAACAAATCTTTTTCTTCAGCCATTGGACTAAAAGTGTATCTCTATAAACTGTATTACATCCCCAATTTTCCTTGTTCTTAATTAAAATTATTGTCTCACTGAATACATAAAGCACCGTGTTCGTTTTCTAACCTGTAAATTTACAACGGAATCCAAGAACAACGTGGTTGCCCTAAACGAATATCGAGCTACCCTTGGCGATCGACACGCCGCGCTAACAAGCGCATGGATAGAGATAAAGGTCGCATTTATAAAATAACGCAACGTAATTACACAGGCCGGCGGTGATCGCGTAATATCAATTTCATCGCATTATTAACATTTTAAACGATGGTACGAGCAAGCCGCTTCAATGTAAGCAAAATTAAATATGTAATTGATACCGTCGACCTGTATTCATTCGACCCACCCCCGGCCGATATTCCCGCTCCTTTAAGCCCGCATTAATCGAATATCACCCGGTTGGCCGCCATTTTCCGGCAGATTTTTCTCCCCCCGTGGTAACGGGCCCGATTAAACAACTCGCATGATCTTATGCGAGGGGAACGCGTGTTTCCTATAATAATCTGGAAAAAGGAGCAAGACGAAGGTATACACGCGGTAGAACGGAATCGCCCTGGCTCCCCGAGGGTAATTTCCCGTCTCGTCTTCGGGCTGCAACGCGAAGCGTCTTCCTTTGCAAAACGAACCCGTTGTGTCCCCTTACGCATCGTAATTTCGATGCACCTGGCCGTGCAATTAATTCCGCGTCGCGGCGTGTTCGCGTAACGCGCGTACAACGCGTAATTGCGTTCGGGCCGGGCAACCCCTTTCCAGCGACGACGATTACTCTTTAAGAGGTTTTTGCCTGGGATCACGACCATTGTCCCCGTGCTTCCTTCCTTGTGCTTATTTCCCTCCGCCATTGTGTGCAGATAACGCTTGGGAATAAAAGGCTACCGGAGACTACGCTCGATCCCATCTCCTGCTCCCTGTGTCTAATTTTGGAAACGGACAACGTCGAATATGGAAGGCGAACACTGGCGGGTGGCTAGGTGATGGGGCTTCGAGGACATGTCTCTGTGACACTGATGATAGGAACTGATGAAATGTTGGCTTATTATACTTGAAAATCTCGATGAGACGCTTTAGGGACTATCAGTGACCTATTACAGAGACAGGCGAGAGTATACTACCGTGGTATTGTGAGCTGGGAAGGACTCTAGCAAAGGAAACGGTATTAAAAGCGGTATCGGGTCTGACTTAAGCGTTTAGGGTATCATCTGGAGTGCACGAGGACGGACGGATGACCACGTGCAAGAATTGGTTGAGATATTTATGACCGAGTCGAGTGCAAGCAATGAACGAAAGTCTAGGAATGTGTCCGAGTGTCTGAAGTACCTAGTCCAGGGCGAGGACGAGGTTGCGTGGGAAATGAGTGATCAATGAAGAGAGAGTAAGTAAGTTAGAGTTGAGAGAAACCTTGTGTCATATTTTAGTCTAAATAAATCTGTTCTGTTATTGAAAAGAAGCCGTTTATTGGACACGCAGATCTCTGTCAGCGCAGAGTGTTAGTACAGCTAGTAATCTAGCATTAATCCTATACTGTGCAAAAGAAAATCAAACGAAGACACGATAACGTACAATTGGAAGCCAAATCGATCCACAGATCACCGTGTCAAACGCATTCACAGCTAAATGCTGTCACTTGACAGGGACCATAGTCGAATCTTTAGAGTAGACCCGAACTGGCTGTTCCTCCAAGAGACTATAGGTCACGGAAGACACTGGTTGGCCAGGAATTCGGAATAGGTATTACAACGTTAGTCGTGGGGTTGTTATTTCAAGACGAATGGCGGAAAGTGGTTCGTTAAGACGGAGAAATATTCACGGGCCGAACGCGGTGGGAAAGTAGAGCAGGAAGCGATAAGCGAGGGCGAAGTTAGCGTGATTCCTAATTTTCTATAATTGAACACCGGGTCGGAACTTTTCGGCCCAGTTTTAAGCCTCCGCCGGAAGTTTTAAACTTTGCATGACGTGGGAACTCACCCTTCCATCGAGGATATCAAGATCGTTAGCGGCTCTTCACGTGGGATTACACGATATTCATCCGCGGTGCAACGGGATGGAACGCGCGCATGTTCGTTTCTTCGGATGCCATTTGAATATCGCGATCGAGTTTCCTAGACCTCGGCTGCGTTCGCCTTTCAGCCATCTTGACACAATAACGGCCTATTTCCTGCCAAATATTATCTCCCACGAAACACCTGTTTCTGACAACTTTTTCAACCCGTTTCTTTCGTTAATCCTTCGACGACGTTTGCGCGTTGCACGAATTTTTCCAACGTCGAAATTTCTTTCAAAAAATAGCAAGAGTCTATTCAACGGTGAACGACGACCGAACAAAGGCCAACGATACTGTCACTCGTGACAGAAAACGAATATCATTGGCTGACTGCCTGGAAATCTACGATTCTACGAGACAAACAAAGGGGACGGAACCGGTATTATTAACGAAATTTACATTTTGCCAGGATGAAACGTTCGAATGCTAATAGGAAGGCGCAGCCGAATAAATATTAATGGCCGCATCGCGTGCTAAGAGTCGGCGCGAATGAATTCTTGCCCGTTCGAGGTCGCAAATTAACCATCGCTGTTACGCTCTTGCTAATTTCAGCAGTTTCATAATAGAGCCATGGAAACGTAAAGTAATCGGGGAAACGACGCGCAAGAAGCCGATGTTATTCCCAGATATTGCTAACAAAAACGAGGCATTTTTCCAGTGCTGCGGATAGGAGTCGTGAGAGTTCTAACTTTAATTAGCTGAACTTCTAAGAAAGAAATCACCCTTACGGTCTCGTTTGACGAGGGAAGTTTTATTCCAGGTTATCCAGTATCTTCCCTCCTATTCCGTCCACAAATGCTCGATAAAGTTATCGCTTTAATTACGACAGGTCTTCCGGAGAAGAACTACTATCAGGACCCTTACCTGCATACCGCTCGGAAGTTGCAATCTAAAACGTCCACGTAATTTCACCTGGAATCCGTATAGTTAACTTTTTTACCGGCTGAACGAACGGCAAATGAATTACCCTGCTTATCTTCCACGAGTCTTAATCGGCCGCGATGAGTCGGGCTACTCGATGATAATCCCACGTGCCCCCCTCGTGTTCGTTGCCGCGGTGTCGTGGAAATATCGGAACGCTCCGATTGCGAAAATCGCGTTGGAAATATTATACCGTCCTAATTAGCATTTACACCGAGAGCTGTTCTTCAGGCCACAAAAGAACCGGGGACCTCCCCGTCGCCGGAAACCGCGCGCTCGTCAATTAAACGCGAGACTACTCTAACGCGAATTACAAATGCAAAAACGTTCTTCTATCTTAAACACCGTGAAATTCGACCCTTCAACGCGACACAAGTGCGCGACTTCGTCCTAAACCAGCGTAATACGCGTTTAATATCCAACCGAATTTTAGGTAAACTTAACGCGAGCTTCATATTCGCGGGAAGTTCAAATCCGTCTCTAGGGGGAGTGAAAGGACTCCGGTTAAAAGAAATCGTGCGAATTTTGTCACATTTGCGAATAACGAATTAAAAAAAAAGTTTCGAAATTTCAATCAGTGTTCAAAGTTTGTGAAACTTTGATTCACAGTCGTGAGGGTTAGGCTAAGTAGGGGGCCCGGCTATCTGAGAGGCCAGGGTTGAAGGAAGATGGCGCTCGTGTAGTGGCCGCGTGGCGCTGCATGTCCATGGCATGATTTTTAGTGGATTTGGGCCCAGAGTCTGGGCCTATCGCGGGAAGCACCGGTCGCGTTCGCGAGAGATCAGGGGACTCCCTCAGTAAGGCGAGGATAGCCACCGTGGGGGATTTAATGAGTAAAAATCGTACATAACCTCGTACCCTACCCCAGGGGACGAGGTATCTTTCAAAGATTTACTCCACGCAAAAAAGAAAAGGAAAAAAGAAGGGTTAGGCTAGGTGCTGATAGAACACGAGTCGTCGTTCACATCTCGTTTCTTCTCCAAGGAAAGAGATTCTTCGTCGTGTCTTAGGATGATTTCAAAATTGGAATATTTTCGATGTCGCGTATCGTGAGAGATGATTAAAATGGACAAGAAATATCGATCAGCCTAGGACACCTGAGAGGAATTTCGTTACAGGGACGGTCACTGTACGAAACAGCGAAATTTAGGACATGTCTTCTGACACCTGGCTATGGTCCAAGTTCCCCTCGCGAATTTTCACGGATTATTTATTAAAATTCCGCGACAAAGTTCGAAAATTGATCTAAATTGCAACAACGGGGGTGTTAAAAATTCACGCAAGAAACGGAACAGTCTATTCGGTTCGAAGACTGTGCACGTCCCGACGAGATGCAGAAAATGGACGTCCTAATGCAGTCGCTGAACCGAGTGTCCTGGATGAAGGGGATCCGACGCGTCCAATTTTTGCCCGGATATCCCAAAACGAATAAATTCGCTGGGAACGACGTTGACGAAGCTTCGGGAGCGGGAAGCTCGTTCCTAAGTTGCGGCATTTGTAGTTGGCGCAACTCAATCCCCGGTTTCCACGGCGAACTTCCCTGTTCGCGTGGCATCACGGACTACGCGGAGATCCGCGGCAACTTGGCGAATTTATTTACACCGCTAAAATGCTCGCTATACGTATTCCTATGTAAATGGTTGACGCATTAGGCGAACGTGCCACTTTTAATAATATATTAATATTAATGACGCCGCGTTTACGCTAACGCCGTTCCCGCGCCAAGACGCCAACTACTTCGGGCCCCGCTTCTCTTTGAATGTAATTGCGACGTTATTAATATTCATTCCGAGATTATTGTTACAGAAGCAACTTTCACGCGTGAGTTCCAGCATTCGGAATTGGTCTACGCGTGAGGAGCCGTTTCTTATCGACAACTTTCCGAACACCGGCGAATACCGGCAAATGAAGGAGCAGTGCGATGTCATAGCGTTTATTTTATTCCGATTTCTTCACTGTTTCCATGTTATAAGGAAAAGTTCATTGTTCGAGTGGGTAACGAGGGTACGATTAACTTTACAATCGGAATTCCATTTGCGAGCAAGAAAAGAAATTTTAATCGGCTGCCTTGTTTCGTGATCTGGTGAGGTATTAGATCCATGACAGAGCGTAGAGGATGCGCTTAAAAATCTTTGTTACAATTCACGTATACCAAGTTTCCTGAAATGAATACGTTATTTGGATGTGATTTCGGCTACTAGCAATTGAACGTCAAAAATTGGTAATTTTATATTATATTAATAAACACAGCTGCCTCGTTTCGCGATCTGAGGTATTAGATCCATGACAGAGCGTAGAGGATTCATTTAAAAATCTTTTTCGCAATCCACGTATACCAAGTTTCCTGAAATGAATACGTTATTTGGATGTGATTTCGGCTACTAGTAATTGAACGTCAAAAATTGGTAATTTTATATTATATTAATAAACACAGCTGCCTCGTTTCGCGATCTGAGGTATTAGATCCATGACAGAGCGTAGAGGATTCATTTAAAAATCTTTTTCGCAATCCACGTATACCAAGTTTCCTGAAATGAATACGTTATTTGGATGTGATTTTGACTACTAGCAATTGAACGTCAAAATTTGGTAATTTTATATTATATTAATAAACACAGCTGCCTCGTTTCGCGATCTGAGGTATTGGATCTATGACAGAGCATAGAGGATGCATTTAAAAATCTTTGTTGCAATCAACATATACTAAATTTCCTAGAATGAATACGTTATTTGGATGTGATTTGAACTACCAATGAATGCAAGTTAAAAATTGATATATACATATATATTATATTAATAAATACATCTGCCTCGTTTCGCGATCTGAAGTATTGGATCTATGACAGAGCATAGAGGATGCATTTAAAAATCTTTGTTGCAATCAACATATACCAAATTTCCTGAAATAAATGCGTTATTTGGATGTGATTTCAACTACCAGTAATTGCACGTCAAAAATTTGTAAATATATATTATAATAAATATAATAATCACAGCTGCCTCGTTTCGCAATCTGAGGTATCAGATCCATGACACAGCATAGAGGATTCGTTTAAAAATCTTTTTCACAGTCCACATATACATATACCAAGTTTCCTGAAATAAATGCGTTATTTGCGCGTAATTTCGGCAATCAGTGAATGCACATGAAAGATTGGTAATTATATATAACATTAATATACAGAGCAGAATCGATTAACTCGTTAAAAATTATGCAATTCCTAATCATTTTCATTTACAGATTAAAATTTGGATACTCTGTATTTATCGATAATAAAAATATATAATCATTTATAGAAGTATAATTTTAATGATTAATATACGAATAATATAGGTGTCGCCTGACGATGGAGAGAAATGGCGACGAGTAATAAAAGTCACACGTTCGTGACACTCGCCATGAAAGTGTCGAGATAAGAATTTATTTACCGTTGAGAAGATTGCTGGAAGCTTCCGTTTAATGATTCAATTTGAGAAGATCTACCCAAGACTCGAACCCTTGTCTTTTTACATTTCTGTTAAACCGCAGATGTCAAATGCCTCGAACGCGTAAACCTGGCGCCAGCTCGATTTTACGACCGCCTACAACGTTGGAGATGCTACACAAAGTGCACCGCAGATTTTCGTTGAAATTTTACTATCCTCGCTGGAAATAGGCAGAAATTTCTGCGACCTTACGGAGGCTGACAGGTCGTGGAGTATAATTCGCGAGGGAAACGACGATTTCGCAGTTAACAGGAAAAATAGGTAAACGATATTTACGCTTCGCGTTGACACAAGCTTCGTTTACCGAATGAATATTTCATTTCTCGAATTAATTCGACGCTACGTTGATTTTAGGCTTATATCAACAAAGCTGAACAACGCTTCGGAATGCGAAAATCTATAGGTATATTTAACATCGAGCGGCCGTTGAATTTATTCGACAAATGAAATCCTAATTCGGTAAATCAATTTGTATCGATATGAAAAGCAAACATCGTTTATCTATTCTTGCCTGTCCCTCGTTAAGCGCAAATCCATTATCGCTTCCTTTGCGTTTATTATTCACGTTGTAACCACATCACGAGCCAATCTTGGCAGAATTCGCGTCTTACGTCCGCCATTTTCTACTCCGCTTCCATTTTGTCGCGCGATATATCGCCTATTTTAGTATTCGCTGCTTTATATTTGCACTGCAACCCTCGCGACCTGGTCTTGCAAAATTCACACCTTATCCTCGTTTCCTTTTTCTCTCTGTCACGCGATGTGTAACCTATTCCAATGTTCATCCGCGCGTTATTTTTCGTTACAACCCTGTAATAAATTATTAACGAATAAAGTCGCTCTTGTAAAATTCATGTCTTATCCTCGCCAATTTTTCTACCACCCTGTGTGACAGCGTCTACTGTGATACTCGGTTCTATTTCATAGCTGTGACACTTATGTACACTTTACATCCACGTTACAAACTTGTGACAAATCATATTGTGAGTTCTTGATAATTGAAATTGCGAAGAATTTATTTTAATTCGCTGGGAATTAACCTATATTGTTATATAGCGAATGATATATGAAATTTATTATTGGCGAAATGTACACTTATGGAAATACAAGTGAAGGGTACAGGTGTTCGCAAGGGTTCCAACAACTAGTGTGCTCTATGTCGTTTTGGGTTTGGAATTGAACTATTCCAGAAAATAGAGTATTTTTGATACCCAAGACCCAGTAGATGACTCTTCGAAGGCCTTTAAGACCCAAAAATCGCTGGTAGCACTCCTGACGTCATAGTTACATGGCTATGATTTATTCTAACAAATCATTTATGAGAAGTCCTCCTTTACAGTAACCACGATGTGGAGGTGGTGCTAAAAGGGTCGAAAGGAAGAGGAAAGGGTGCATATCGTCCCGGGCCTGATAGTGGACTCGTCAGTAAGGTTACCTAGCAAGCTCTTGCCTTAGAGAAGGATGCTATTCGAAATAACAATAGTATAGTAACAGAAATATTTGAAAGTCTGGAATTTGTATATATGGGAATCAGAGCGTTCACCAAGTCACTTGCGAGCAACTCGATCCCCCTGTAGCCCCTCTAGTGCCGATGGTCGCCACATAATAAATATTATGAAGAAAAAGGGGTAAGCTTCATCCCCGCTGTACCCATTCCCACATCTTTAAATACCATTGACTCAAATCACCCCTAAATTGTATCTCTTCATGCTTCATATTTAAATTACAACCCTGCATCGAACCCTGTGTACCCTGTGAACCCTAAATTTTTCAACCATACATGTCATCGACTTCAATCTTCCACATCCACACTTTGTATTTACCTTGCAACCCCATATAGAGTGATGAACGAGTAAAACCACCCTATAAATCCGCGATATCTCGCCTCCTTCGATATTCCTTCAGCCTGCGAACACGGTCAGCGAAAAGTTGTGCCGAAAACTCGAAGACCGCGTATAAAGTCACGCTCCTCGAGCTATTCCAAGTTTCCCACATAAATTAACGAGCTTCAGCGGCCCCTTTTTCCCCGGTCTAAACGAGCGAACTCGTTTCAGCGAGCGTGTTCGGCCACCTTTGACCTTCGTCGTTAACATCCGTTCTTCCTCCTCGTGGCCAATAACGCCGGCAAAAGTTTCGGCCACTTTCCCGAGACGCCGGCGTCGCCTACGCCGCGGCGCGATTTCAGCTTGTTAGCGGTAACGACGAAGATGATCCTTGACGGAATCAAGAATTTTAATTGGGCCCGGGACACGGCGCGCGAGATATCAACGGTAACGCGATTCGGACAAAAGTTGCGGCGAAACAAAAGCTCCGCGTCGGTTCCGTCTCGGCTGATTCTCGTGGAAATGTAGTTAACGTCGATTAATAACGGAAATTTAATCTGTACCATCGGCGGAACCGTGGCTTTTGTACGACTGCTCCTTAATTACCGACCAAACAAATGCGAATTAAAATTGATACCGTAATTAATACGTCCCTGGAATTACCGCTTTGTTCCAACTTGCCGAAGGATCATTCGCCTAAATGAGATAACCGATACTTTTACCTGTCGTTACGCGAATCCGTGATGTATCCTGGGAAAAATTTTCCGACACGTATTTATTAATTAAACGCGAAGGATTATGCTTCGCATCGCGGCAGTATTCTGACAGAATAGTTCTTGGCAACGGAGTAGACGCGTGTAGTTGCACGGTAAACCGGAAGCCAGCTCTTCGTGATAGATAACGCGATGTAAAATCGTGGAGCAGAACTCTGCGAGAGAAACTTTTTTGATATAATGGGAAAGGGAAAAATGAAGAAAATTCCTGATATCGCAAATCTACCCGCTACGAAAGAATACTGTAATCGTTAGCCAGACAATCAGCATATACTCAGAGTGCACAAAATTAATTCGTACTCCGAATATGAAGAAACGAATTCTATCTACAGACCACAGGTGATAGTATCTGCGTAAGTATCAAGAGTCTTTTCTCTTTCTTCTTTTTTAAATTAAAGTTATAGGATATTTTTAGGATTCGAGAGTAAGTTTGTATATGCAGAGTATGTATGCAGAGAGTCTGTGTCAGAGTCAGTGTGCATAGCGCATAGAGTAGGCAGAGTGTTTGACTGAGTATTAGCGTTTCGTTAGCGAGATAGAATTAGATTAGCCTTAAAACTGAAGCAAGCAATAATTCATCTTTTATATATACATTGTCGTTATTATTAATCAAATCATGTTTTTGTGCAATACGTGCCCTTGTGTCTTCCCCTATATAATTTACTTCGTATTAGAAGTTTGCTGTTTCTCTATTTAATTTATGGATTGATACCTATTATACGACGTTTCTCGTTCTATGTATCTTTTACCAGCGTTCAAGATTGTAAAATGGACCGTGGTTAGTGAGACGTTGTTGAAAGAATAAACTCTAATGTTTCAAATAAATAAATATTCAATACACTTCCTGTTGTTTATACTACAGTTTATTTAATACTTAATATAATTTTATTTTAACATTTCCATCTTCAGCACCACGTGCACGACCTTGTATCCTCACGACGAGCAACAGACGACTGACAACATAGCCATCTTTTGTCTTATGCCGCACCACGGCATCAGCACACATATAAACAAAACACACAAGCTCACATACACATGCAAATGTAATATCCAATAGTTGTAATCCAAAGGATGTGTCTTTGATGACCTGTCTGATCTCAAGGAGTCCTTCGAAAGGAACATCCCCTGGATTTGGGGTGTTTCTCCAACCTGATTCGATACATCAACCACCAAGATCTAAGGGAATCGTGCAACGAGTGTACCGTCTACGACTCTATTTTAATAGTCTTAATCAAACTATCCACCTATCCGCGTCTAATCCCAAGCGCCAAGAGCAACGAAAGGAAAAAATGGCACGATCCCTCGTTCCCGTGCGAGGAACAGGTGCCACGGGCGTGCGAACGAGCGTCTATTAAAAAGCCCTATCCGCGATGGCGGTTGGAACAGTGGCTCGATACGGCAAACGTTACGCCGAAGAGGCACCAGCTGGGAAAAAAGAGGAGCGGAATGGCCACGGAAGGGTATCCGCGCAGGTAATCCCGGCGAGTAATGATTTAATGACGCCTACGCGAGCCCCGTTTCATAATGCCTTTCCGGTATTTATTTATGCGCGAGACACGGCGATAATGCGCACGCTAGACCTCGCTTCTTTCTCACGACTCGCGTAATTTCGTCTCGAACGCGCGCGGCTTACCCTTATATACGCGATATCCGATTCGGCCATCCCGTCTAGGCCGCTACTCGCTCTAGCCTGCGCCACCTTATCGCCTGCCAGGAAGAAGGGTCCGCGCGACGGCGAACTTTACCACGGAAGAAACGCGATAATTTGCCGGCGGCCAATTTCGCCCGCGAGAACACGCTTCCCTCCGCCCGGCGCCGCGACAGCTTCGCGACGCGTTAATTAAATTAATTCCAGTAATACAAACGTTACGACTTCCTTCGCCGTGTTCGAGAGCATTCAACCCTGCGAAACGACGTAGGTAATAGCTTTCCACGGAAAGCGTGGTATTTTTCATTTCTGCCGCGAGATTTCCTTTTTTTCCATCAACCGGCTGTGTAATTGTCGAGCGTAATGGCGAACACAGCCCGGTGACCCGCGTGGGATGTCGCTGAACTAAGCGCGACTCGTTTGATGGTTTTTCGAAGCGTGCGAAGGTTCGTGGATACTTGGAGCGGTGTGAGACGTTGTAACGTATGTACCGAGTGCGTGGTTATTAAAAAATTAAGTTGTTCGAATGTTCCACGTTGCACGAGCAATCCTCTTCAGAATTCTTCGCGTCCCTTTGTTTTGATCTAGAGGTAAATTGACCTCGAACGAGGAAGCGTTGCGAGGCAGCCTTGGGACGATTGTCCGTCTAACTCACTAGCGCCACCACGACCCATATCTCCGATACGTGCAATGATATCGTATATACCGTGGAATTATTTTCTAATCTTTTCCGATATAATCTTGGTATTTTCTTCTTACTACGAGTGTCCTCCACTCCCGTATAATTTTTAAAATTTATTTCTACTTTGCACGTAACACTTCGTTTCAGCCAAATATCGTGTCTTTCTAGAAAAATTCACAATTTTCGAAGACTGAGCGTGACAGAGCGAATTCCTTTTCAGGAAAGTAAACTCTATAAGAAATATCGAAATATTACAGATTAAAATCCACGTTGAACAGCGTAATCAATAGCGTTCGATGTCCCAAGAGAATTACGTTGGAATATTTGATCGGGGGAGAAGTAGCACTCGCGATGAACCGCTGAAACTTTGATCTTCTTTCGCGGCTCTATGTCGCTCGAGCCTTCCAAGTTTCTCCGCGCAATCACGGTCCTGTTTATTCCTCGAGACTTCGCTATTCGCAGAAAAACAAAGCTCCGGTAGGAGATTGAAACGAGAACACGCGCATATTAATCATAAACATCCGCGTGGTTTTCTACAGAAAAGGAAATCCTCTTCGCGAGGAAGAAGAAACGCGATCGAATTGACGACCGATCTTCGAGTATCACCCATAAGAAACCGATCAAAGTTACGACGCCTTAATTAGCGGAGATCAGACATATAATTCCGCGTGATTAAATACTTACACATACGGGAATCTAGGAAAAACAAAGACGATCCTCGCGAGCGCTTCTTGCGACTTTCCACGCCTCGGCTCGTCCCACGAGCGTCCAAAAAAATCATTCCCCGTATGAACCTAATTGCTCTCATCCGGCGAGTCCAAAGATCTGACCTCTGTGCTCGGCAAGCGGCGAGGAAGAAAGATAAGAGTACGACTCGTTTCTTCGTTCTCGAAACCACTCTCTGCCTCTCGATTCTCCTTATTACTCCGCCGCGAATGCGTGCACGAATTCAGTGCCCGCGTACTCGGCGAGCCTTCGTGTAAATAGCACGTTTAATGGGAAAATAAAACCGGCTGGAAATTTCTTTCTCAAAGTGTTAAACGTGCGATTGTTCGCCGGGCCCGGCGCTGGCTCGCCTATAGTTCTCAGACGAGCGTGCACGACCGATGGAGAACAGTCTTTGTTACGAGAGCTGAAAACATCGCAGTTCATTCCGCTCGTAGGACGATTTGATTATTGTTCGACTCCGGATGGTAGCCGGACGCGGATACGGATCGAACGCACCTGAACGAAGAGGACACTACGCACCGGCAACGCGCGCGACAAGGACCCCGCCTAACTCGTTTCCAACTGTCTATCGAGATAACTTTTTCGCCAACTTTTTTAACAAATACAACCAGGCTCGCTGGGGAAAAAAGGACACAACTGCCGTAACTGTTTTAAACTTCTAAATGGATCCAGCGAACGGTGCGATTGCAAAAATCGAATATTTTCCACCGATCCAACGTGGTACCGTGACACCATCTTCCTCGCGCGCAGTTCTTGGGTGATCGAAATCGCAGGAAAATGAAATTGAACGAGAAAAAAGGAAAATTACACGGTTTCTTGTCTAGGTTGTTGAGTTATTTACGAAGTAAGTTGATAAGATTGACCGACTGTAACAGGCTCACCCTTTCTGACGTGACAGTGAAGACAGGTCAAGCGAATTTTCGTTATTACCTGGAGAGATTATATGATCACAGCTGTGAAAGTAGGAGAGAAGATGAATGGTAAAATAACTTTAATATTGACAAATTCTGCTTTACTCTCCTCCGTTTGATGCAATACTCTATCAAGATTCTAATACAAGATTGTTCTCTCCTCCGCTCCTGGATCTTTTATCAGTGTTCGCTCTTTGTTAACACACCCGTAAAAATCCAACTGATGGTCCCTTCGTTTGGGACTCGAGTTATGCACAACTACGTGCTCGTCACTCACGCCGCCATATTGATCCCCGGAGCTCGCTACCTTTACATAGTCTCCTGTGACGAAGAGAGCGATCAAATCACATGGAAACCAAATGAAATAAAATAACAAAATTAAAGTAACGGTATAGATCCATCAAATGATCCCTGTCAAGATCTCGTTGATAAAAGTGACACAGGAATCTTAGAATATTCTAACCCTCTCCTCCTATTGAAATATACGACTGAGAAACTAAAATCTTGCCTGTATACCATATATACAACACTATATATAACATCAGCAAGCGAAGAGCAACCTCGATGAAGAAGAACTCGAGAAAGGCACGAAACAAAGCACCGTCGATGACATCGAACAGGCTGTCAGAGAGAAGAGAGCCTTCGTCGGGAACACTGCTTATCCTCTCCTCATATGCATATTCGTATACATAACAGAAACGTTCCGGCAGATGCTCGTTAAGATCGAAACGTAGCGCGGAGTCTCGATAACGAAGGAAAAATAATCGCCACGATTGGCAGCCGGCGTTCCCTGCTCTCGTCTCGCGTGTGCAAACGGGAAGTGAAATTTCAAACAGCGCGAAAGAAGCGAGCGTTATAGCAAAGACCGGTGAAGGAAGAGAGACAGGAGAGAGGTAGGTGAAGAGAGGACGAGGGAGAGTCGAACTCTCGGTGGATCTGTCAGAGAGGAGAGCACAAGATGGGTAGAATCCCTTGTTTAAACAGAGGCACTTCGTATCCGGTCCGACGAGCGGCGCTTCGGTCCATGAACAAATGCGACTGTTCTTTGGATACTTTAATCCCGGGGATTGGCTGTAATTTATATCATTTGCTTCTCCCCCTCGAGCTGCTCCCTCTCCTGTACATACTCTCGCTCGTCTACCTGTCTCTGTCCGTTTGTAAACCTGCGGAATCAACGGACGCTTCTTTCCGCCTGGCCTCAACCCCTCGCGGCCTCTTCCCGCCATTTTGCCTTTTCCTTCCCGTTATTCCTACGTCCAACGGGCTCCGTGGACCCCGCGGAGGAATCGTTAAACGCTGAAAGATTGGAATTTTTCTTTCCTCGAGATTAGATGCTTGATTTCGGGGCCCCGTAGATCCCCGGGTGTAAATAATTGCGAGTCCGGGGTATAACGAGGTAAGAAAGGAAAGAATGAGAGCGGTGAGATTAAACGAAGCTAAAGAGGACGGTTAATCTCGAGGGCTCCGCTGGAAATGAGATCGATCCTGCTGATTATTCTGGCATTTCTAGATGTATTTATAGCTGCATGGTAACAGGGAATGACGTTGACGCGATTGTTCGGGTAGCGAAAAGAAAATTGACTCGCTATATTTATCAGGAAGATATTTGGAGAATTAATACGTTGACTGTCATGGTGGTCACCAGTCACCGGTGCTTGACTTCTCAGTAGGATTATAATGGTCACCAGTGTTCGGCGATAATAATTTTTCTAATTTATAATTATTTATATCTGACCAGTTTTTGAATATTTGAACAATGAAAATAAATAGAGAATTTTGAACAGAAGACATTAATAATTTGCATCATTTTTGTTTTGCTATATTGTTTGATAATTCATCGTTATATCCTAAAAATAATGGAAATTTTGTCGTGGCCCCCTGAATGTACTACATAAAAAGTGCATGGCAATCAAGGTGTTAACACTAAAATTACCTGTAGGTACCCAAATATAGCGAGCATAGATAATAGTAATTTTAGTGATACGATGAAGATAAGTAAATATATTAATTACAGTTTTCGATTTTTTAAAAGCAGGTATATGTTTACAGCAATTGCAGAAAGCAAAATTCCGAGATCAGTCCTTTTAACTGGATTGGTAGTTCCAGTGTTAACACGTTGACTGCCATGGTGGTCACCAGTGCCCGGCGATATTAATTTGTTTAATTTATATTTACGTTCAATTTATAATTATTTATATCTAACCAATTTTTGAATATTGGAACAACGCAAATAAATAGAGAATTTTGAACAGAAGATATTAATAATTTGCACCACTTTTGTTTTGCCATATTGTGTGACAATTTGATAATTATTTTGTCATAAGAACAACGGAAATTTTATTCTGGCCTCCTGTAGCGTGACAGTCAAAGTCTTAACAAGTGAAATGAATTAAGGATAAATTTTAATCCTGATTTCATTCAAATGAAATTTGGCACTTTCGTCTGGAATTTTTCGATAATTAATTAAGCTTCTTTCTTCCTTTGAATACCCGGAGCTTTATTAACATCAAATTAAATTATGCGACACGTGCTCTCTGATACGAAGATAAAATATCAAAATGGGAGTTGTTTAGGTGAGAAATAATTCTGAACAATTTCCCTGCAGAAGGAAACAACGTCTAAAAGAATCTTACGTGATGTACTTCAATCGCGACACATGTCCTCGTCTAATATTACGGCTGAAAAATATTGGATTACCCACTGAAATGTCTCCGTCGTTCATTGAGGTACTCGGTGAGCTTTAGAGGCTTCAATGTGCCACAGTGTAGGAAGCGCCCTCAGCTCCACAGAGAACATACTTATATGAGAGGAATATTCAATGAGTAGAACTCGCAATTTTAAGACAAAGCCTTCAAAGTTAAGCTACTTGGAACAGCGACTCATAACACCGTTACGTATTCTTTCGTCGTTTACCCTGTTTCCATGCTGTTTCTTTACTCGTATATAAATTATTTACATTTCCAGGAAATTTGTAAACGGAATATCGCGTAATCGGTAATATAATCTATGACGAAGCGGAAAAAATAATATGCGAAGTTTAAAGCGAAATTTAAACAATGCACATTATATTCCCGGTTAATAAGTTCCACTACAAAACTTCAGTCGTGTTCGTTACACGTGACAATTAACGTTACATGATAAAGGAAAACGTGTAACTTTTAAACCGTTCGAGCAAGCAACTTGTAAAATATACAGGACGAAGTTTGTCGAGTGGAAACATGGTGAATAAACTGCCAAGCAGAATTTTCTCGAAAACCTGGTATAAAAATTCTTTTAAGCCTCGAACTTATTTTTGCAACCCTTAAAATCACCCCTCTTTGTGTCTATAATTATTCGCGAAAATATTCGAACAGAATGGCGACATTTTAATAGATACGGTCCTCTGGTGGTCTCGAATGGTGACACGAGAAAAGGGAGGAAGTCGAGGGACGAGAGAGCAAATGCTGGATACAGAGGGTCTAATGGGGAATTTTAAAATGGTGGTTGAAACCGCGACAAATTCGGCGTTAACGCGAAATTAAAAAGAAACTAGGAACACGGGAGCCATAACCGAACCCTTAACCAAAACCTGAAGCGTGCTGCTCTGAAACCCAGCTGCACGTTTCCCGCCTTTCACGACGAGGAAACTCAATCGTTATCCTCCAGCTGAATATTTAAATCCCATCCTCCAGCGTGCACCCTCGAAAACGAGAGGCACGAGATAGAGGCACACGGAGCAGCGAGAAGCCGCAAAAAATTCCAGCCCGACACCCCGGCCGTGGCAAAAACAGGCTGTAGCAAATAGCGAGCTTTATTTTATGCAAATTCGAGGGATCGGCTGGCCTAAGTGCCGCTTCCTAGAATATTACCGCCTCATAGAGCGCTGGTATATAACAGAGAAGTCGTTCGAGCCTCTTGTGAAACGGGAGACGCAGATGAGGTCGGGGCTGAATTGCGAGGACAGAGGAGGTAACCCGCGTGACATTCGAGCCCCTGTAGTTGCTTGAAAGCGAAGCTCGGAAATTCGGCCCGCTACCGCGTTCAACAGACGCTTCTCCGCCATTAACGTGCCATATAATGAACTCGCATTAGCCCTCACCCACCCGCGTCGCGTTCCCGCACCGCGTTTCAATTGGGAAAAAATAAAACGCCACCGTGTGTGTACAGGGAAATTAGCGTTATCGCGAAATCAGTCGCAAAACGTGTCGCAACAACTGACCAATTTTCGTACGGCGATGCCAATCACGGATATCGAATTAATGACCCATCGAGACGAAATTTGGAAAAGGGGGATGAACCTGGAGGATCCCAGGGAACGATCGGGATGAAATTTTATGAGGAGGGATGAACTTCGAATTTGAAATTTTAGCACCGAAAATTTAGTACTTTGGGTACTATATATGATAGTTTAGAGATCTTTCATACGACGATACGTGTCCAATTCTCTGATTCCAAAAATCAAAAATGTCCCAATGCCCGATTGAGCTGAAATTTGGGAAAGGGAGATAAATCAAAAAGGATCCAGTAACCAACCTAGACGAAATTTGGAAAGGAGGTATGAATCTCGAATCTAAAATTTTAGTATCGAAAATTTAGTAGTTTTAGTACTATATATGACAGTTTAGAGATCTTTCATACAACGATACGTGACCAATTCTCTGGTTCCAAAAATTAGAAAGGTACCAGTGACTGATCGGGATGAAATTTTGAAAGGAGGGATGAACTTCGAATTTGAAATTTTAGCATCGAAAATTTAGTACTTATGGTACTATGTATGGCAGTTTAAAAATATTTCGTACAATACATGTCTAATTCTCTGATTCTAAAAATCAGAAAAGTCCCAATATCCGATTAAGACGAAGTTTGAAAATGGGGGATAAACCAGGAAGGTCTCAGTGACCGATCGGGATGAAATTTGGAAAGGAGGGATGAATCTCAAGTCTAAAATTTTAGCATCGAAAATTTAGTAGTTTTAGTACTATATATGACAGTATGTAGTACACTATATAGTACTATATAGTTTAGAGATCTCTCATACAAAGATACGTGTTTAATTCTCTGATTCCAAAAATCAGAAGGTTCCAATGTCCGATTGAAGCAAAATTTGGAAATGAGGGATAAACCAGGAAGGTCCCAGTGATTGATCGGTATGAAATTTTGAAGAGAGAGATGAACCTCGAATCTAATATTCTAGCATCAAAAATTTAGTACTTTTGATACTATATATGATACTTTAGAGACCACTTACTAGTTCATCGATACCAAAAATTAGTAAGGTCTCAGTGACCAATCAGGACGAAATTTGGAAAGCCAGGGATGAATCTGGAAGGTCCCAGTGATCGATCTAAACGAAATTTAGAAAGGGGGTTGAACCTCGAATTTGAAATTTTAGCACTGAAAATTTAGTAATTTTGGTACTTTATATGGGCAATTTAGAGATCTTTCGTAGGACAATACGAGTCGAGTTCTCGAATATCAAAAATCAGAAAGGTCCCAGTGACCAATGAGGACGAAATTTGAAAAGCCAGGGCTGAACCTCGAACGTAAAATTTTTGCATCGAAAATTTAGTAATTTCATTGATAGAAAAGTTTCGCAATTTATGCGTTGGTCCTTTGTCTATGGAGACACATGGAGACAGTAGACAACCAATACTTCCACCACGTGAGTTATTATAGTTGAAAAAGTATGTTGGTCAAAATAAATATTAATTTCCGTATCAAGCAAAATTTAATTCCTCGATAAACTTCAGATAGACCCGACCTTCGGCGACTTCAACGTGTCATTTTCTCGTCAATCGAAACCGCAGCTTAACACGATGATTTAAGAGCACGTTCCTCGCGCGGACTGCACGCGAGTATACGTGTGCAGAGGGTGGGTCGATGTTGTCTTAAGGTCCGCAGCCTGTTCCGTGAAAGAGAACCGCTCAGCGGACCACTCATTAGCATGCTAATAGCCGCGGTGAGAGCAGGTGCTAAATTTCAGGTTTCCAGCTTTCCCGCAAACCATTCTGCCCGCTAATGTCCGAACTCGCGGCTGTTAACTTTCTACCTTCCCGTGACCTGCTGCTGGCCACCCTGATCCTTTGCCGCTTTTTCCAGGCGAGGGAAAAAACGTGAGATATCGCGCGCAGCACGATGTCTCTTCCTTTCAGCCCTTCGTTTCCAGAGGAATTTTCTGCTTTCGATGGTCACCGACTGTTATGCTAGGGTACAATAGGATAGAATTCGTGAACGAGTTTTAAATTATTCGAAGGGTCGAATTGGAAAAGGGGACGTTAAATTGGACATGTCTTTCAAAGGACGAGAATTGAGATAAAATTATTATTATGGAATTTAAATACGATAAATACAAATATGATAGAGATATTTTTAAAAATATTGAATATTAAATATATATTTATATTTTTAGAAAATATTAAATGCTAAATATCAAGAAATTTTAAATAGAGGGGGAACGAGGGATTAATGTAAGAGTGCTTACAGAATTATTCTCAGCTCACGAAGGGAGCAAGAATATCGTAATTATGTCATAATTTTAGGACGCAAATTAAGTATACTTCAGGATAAAATTAGTACAAAATTGCCAAAAGTTATGTACTAGGCTGACTATTATTAGGATAAATAAATAAAAGTATAAATTTTGGATAAGTATGTGATAATTAGAAAATCATCGCGATGTCGTGATAAGTATACAGCTCTTTGTCAACGACTGCTGATTATGGCTGCCGTGACCTTCCAAAAGGTAGCAATCGAGAAATCGGCAACGACCCCGTTGAGTATGTAAGGAAGCGTCTCCGGAGGTGAAGCTCATTCGCCATTCTAACCTCGCCAAGCGAAGATCGAAAGATACAGGTAGCCGAGGGGTGACTTTGATATACCATCGAGTCAATGGAGGGTTGCTACCCCTTCTTTCCCATTCATACCTTATTAAATTAAATACTCCACGGTGTAATGAAATAAAATTCCAATTTTATCAATTTCTCGATTAATGCAAAACAATTTTCTAATTCATTTTTTAATTCCTCCAAATTTTACCTAAAATTTAAATACCGCCCCAGGCCAGCAATTCTATCAAATTCTAAATTATTCTTCTAAAAATATTAAATTTTATTGGAGTTACGCGAAACAGACTTCAAACCTATACGTGTATCTAACCACACGAGATTTTGCTAGTGAAATAAAATTCCAATTTTATTAATTTCTCGATTAATTTAAAATGATTTTCTAATTCATTTTTTAATTCCTCCAAATTTTACCTAAAATTTAAATACCACCCCAGGCCAGCAATTCTATCGAATTCTAAATTATTCTGCTAAAAATATTAACAAGTTTTATTGGAGTTACGCGAAACAGACTTCAAGCCTATACCATGTATCCAACCATATAAGACTTTGCGTCTTATCGTCTCTTTATATTTCGTTATTCTTCTATAGCCAAAGCCGTTCGCGATAAGACCCTCGAAAGATCACATGATCAATCCACGAACCGAGAACCAAAAGACATAACGTTATATTTTTTCCTTCCCTCGTTCTATCACATCCGACTTCTTATCTCTCGTTTTACAACCACTGTCTCTGCATACTCGTATTCCGCGTATCGCCAGGCGAGAGTAGATTTCTCGAATAAAGCGTATCAAGATTCAAAAGGCTTAGAACGAAATTCGCAGACCCAATAAACGTAATCCAAGAACATCGTCTGTCCGCTGTCAAAGGAGCCCGAGTCGGCCGTGGAAAAATCAAAGCTACTCGTCCGATCAACCACCCGAGGTGGCAGACAAAAGTGATCTTCAGCTGGAGAGGCTCGGAAGCAAAGCGAGTCGACTGGCACAGCCTCTGGGCTGGTCCCATCGGTATCTGTCAGGAAAGCGAGGCACGTCTTCTGATCTTCGAGACAGGAACACGGTCGTTCTCATCGGTAAACAGACCGAAGGCCCGAAGTTTGCTGGCCGTGGCTCGTGACGCTATTAAGGGATATGTCTGCGGTGAGATCTCTTACCGGATCCCTCTATCGCCGTCGATAACTCCCCTCTGCTCGTCTCTGTACCACCCTAACCCTTGCCTCGCTCGCCGTGGCCAAGTTCTCGTTTAATGGCAGCCGCTTCGTACTCCGCGGCGAAAAGGTTCGTCGAACAGCGGGTGTCCCGAGCTCGCAGAGTGCTTGCTAGACGACGGAACGACCATTCCCTCGTCGAACAACCGGTACAGTCGATTACGCGTGCTTTTTCCGCGATGGCTTATTCAGTCGTGGCCACTGGTCGTTTTTGTTCCCGACTCCAACGCGAATCTTCCACTTCCATCCACCTGGTCTGACGTCTTAAAGCGCGTCTGAACGAGGATGACTCGTTTTTACGGGAATCGTTGGCCAGATCCGAAGCCAAGTTCTTGTCTAGCTCGGCCAGAGGTGGGAAATTTCGTGGTCCAAATGGCCGACCGTTATCCAGTTACCGATAGCGATTGAAACGTCGATGAGCATCTATAGCGAAGTCAGACCGAGAGCTCTCGAATGAAAATAGCAGAATATGTACACCGCTTTCTACTCCCGTGCCCCTCACGGTTGATATTGAGAGATTTTCATCTTAATTATGCTCCGTCATCCTGGTTGTCAATCCTGGTTAATCAATCATGGCCCTCTACAGAGGACATTTTATCGAATCAAGGAACAAAAGATAGGGAATTTCATCCCTAGGCTAGGTATTTCAGACTGGATAGGCAGCAAGGAGAAAATTGAATTCAAAAACTGTGAAGCCTAGTGTAGGATCGTGGTATGTATGACAATACTACCCTAATCGCGATATCTGTTAACCCTTTCGCTTTGAACGCCGCATATAGGTAGCATCCGTGCGATGACTCCTGGGTACGGGCACCCCATATATCCGGCATCCAAATGATGCGTATACAAGTGCAATCTGTATACGATTGTCTTCTTCAGCACAATTGTTATTTAAGACTTAGGAAAACGTACAGAAATATGCAGAAACCACATGCACTGTGCACATTCTGGCGCCGCTTCTGTTTAGTGACGGTACTTCGGCGAACTGAACTGCCAAAGCAAAAGGGTTAAATGTATTATGTACATGTTCTACCTGGTCAGCACAAGGGTGTGGTCTAATACACACTGTTTGTTTGTCTTTGTTGTGTCTTCTGGATCAGATCACCGTGCCGATAAGACATTAGAGATACGGTTATAGTGAAATCTTGAATATAATAATCGAAGTTAACACTATGCCATCCGCATGTCTAATCGGGATTCTTTTATTTGGCGCTGGTAGGACTGACAGATCATTTCGTTTGTCGTCGCTAGCGGTTTTTCGAGGTCCTCGGGAGATCATAAACCGTCAAGTTTTACTAATCTAATCGTCAGTTCTCATGAGTTCTCAATCCTGTCCCTCTATTTTCTCGAAATTTTGAGAATACATAGTCAAACCTGCTTTTGAGCGATAATTGCCCGATACTTTTCGCATGACACCAACGTGTCATCAGACAGCACAGTGTTAATAAACCAAATATTAATAACTAAATTATCTAACAAATCGTCAACGATTTTCAAAATCATTCGTGTGCTATATATTGTAACTTCTTGGTAATTACAACGGAATACATTTTCGCAATATTATTTGGAATTTTGAAAAATGATTTCATCGTCTGTTCGCGTTTATTCCCCATTGTGCCTATACCTTCCAAGTAAATGGTTTCGCGACATTATAGGAATTCCGTCGCGAGAGCATCCCCGGAGGAAGCCATGACAGGTTAATCCTGCCGAGGCGAAGGTTCAAAACGCGCGGGAAGATTAATCAGCCAATAATTAACGAAGAACCGGCGTGACCCTATCAGCCTCGTAATACGCCGCCATTAACCCCTATTTCCACGAGCATTGAGGCCCCCACCCGGGATTCTTGGTTATCGTTTCGCGGGGTTCAGTTTCGGGAAATAGGAAGTCGTCGATACCAGCCACCATACATGCCGAACCGCCCCGTTTAACCGAACCGTCGATTAACTCGCGGAGCCAGGACGACGCTATCTCGGAAAGGGGTTGCAAACGTTGCGAGGGAAACGGGAAGCCGAGTTTTGCCTCACAGCGTTCGCGACATCCAAGAATTTTCCATCCTGTTTCGCCCCGCAGGTGCAGCGATACGAACTCGCGAGCGGTGTCAGGATTTTAACAGTTCGTTTCGCGCAGCTTCGCTAATTCGCCAATTCCGATCGGGGTGCAACGCCCCTGCGCGAAACATCATCCCGCGTGTCCAAAGCACGGCTCCTCGCCGTGTTATCGAGAGACTGTCGAGTCGGTGAGCTTCTTTGACGCGATATCCGCGATCGGTTCGCTGGGTCCGCGTAAAAGCTAACTTTTCCAACGGATCCTCCCGTTACTTCGCCGACCCCCCTTTCGCCGAGGCTTCAGTTCCCCGAAAGCGAAAACGTCGATTCCGCGGCAAATCTCGTTGGTTTAAGTAATTATACGGGATTAGGCGTGCGAAGCTTTTTAGCTCGGGGTGGCGTGACGGTCACCGACGCGGGAATCAGAAGACTTTTCACAATTGCTAAGGGGATTTATTTGCCAATCGTGAAACGTGTATACGCATGTATCGGGTCGCAGGAATTTTCGTTCTGAAATTTTGTAACGACATCAACGCAGTTGACGCAGCTTCGCGAAGACTGAGCGAAATTTTTTTAGTCGAAGAAGAAATATCTTTTTGTTAATTACTTTAATGAATTCCTTTCTTTTAAACGGAGCAAGTCTTTCAGAGACTACAAAGGAATTTTTTATTCGAAGAAGAAATATTTTTTTTTAATTACTTTAACGAAGACATTTCCTTTTAATGGAAGAAGAGTCTTGGAGATAAAGGGTTGTAAGTTTAAAAAATTACCAGGGTTTCTATTATGCGTCTGACGTCGCAGGCGAGCTCCTCGCCAAGGTTTTGGAAGATACTTTTCAACGGTAGAAGAAATTTTGTGTAAAATTACTTTAACGAAGGACAAAGAGTCCTATTTTTGCGCGTGACTCGACTACGAGTTTCGCTATCTGTACAGTTAAACCGTTTTTAATTTTAATCATTTTGTCTAAGAAGGTTCCATAAAGTAATTTTATTTAATTACAGCGAGCGATCTTCGGTTGTTACTTTCGAAATTCTTCTTTATGCTTGTTATCGATGATAATTAGAGCTAGCTTGGCTATCGATGTTGGCATTTTATTATCCTCAAGACCTGTCCAATTATTTAATCTCCTCTTCCGACTGCCCATTGTGCTCAGATCTCTGTGACCCAGTTGCATCTTCTCGTTAATATAAATTTTTCTGCTTCAAGCTTCACTTTCTCTAAATTATCTATTCCCATAGATGCCTAGTTTGTCACACGTTAACCCTTTGACAGCCATGCCGAAATATCATGTTTTTCTCAAAATGCCACGAGAGTATTTTTATTATTCTGAGCATATAACGGTGAAATAATAATAAATTGATGATATGACACATTTGTTCCCAATGGTGCGTTTATCTTTTGGTGATCACGGGTGACCACCGTGTGATGCCTTGGTAACGGTTGACAATCGACTAACTGTCAATTTTCGTTCAATTTTTACAATTGTAAGTATTTCAAACGCACCTGTCACCAATGACTACCGTGACACCTTGGTAACGGTTCAAAATGCACCGTGACTGACAATTTTCGTTTAATTTTTACAATTGTAAGTATTTCAAACGCTCCTGTCACCAATGACTACCGTGACACCTTGGTAACGATTCAAAATGCACCGTGACTGTCAATTTTCACTCAATTTTTATAATTGTAAGTAGTTGGAGCGCTCCGGTCACCAATGACCACTGTGGCGCCTTGGTAATGGTTCAAAATTCACCGAAACTGTCAATTTTCGTTCAATTTTTACAATTGTAAGTACTTGAAGCGCTCCTGTCACCAATGACTACCGTGACACCTTGGTAGCGGTTCAAAATGCACCATAACTGTCAATTTTCATTTAAGTTTTACAATTGTAGTTTTACAAGTAGTTCAAGCACTCCGGTCACCAATAACCATCGCATGAGAAACCATGACCAGTCATAGAAGACCAACGTAGCAGTCAAAATGTCAACGCTTCTTCGCGACATCCCATGACACAGTCCTCCAAGAACCAATCGAAACCTCGAAGCCAAACCTAACCCAGATCCCCGCAACATCAATCTCGCGATATTAACTGCAGTCCAAACATTTGACCCCCAATTCCGCGCGATTGCTCATCAATTACGAGCAAGTATCGTACAAACGGCGTACAAAGTCTCTCGTAAATCGGAGTAAATCGACCGGGCCGAATGCACCCGCGATATCCAGCTCCCGTAAAACACAACCCAGCCGCGAAGCTCGGAAAAGAGAGAAGAAAAACGCGAAGAAAATGGCGGGGAAAATAGAGAAAACGCGATGGCGGGAAAAAGATGAAACGTCGATACGTTAGCGTTTAAGATGTTTGCGCGAGTAGCACGCGTGCAGGGGTTGTCGCGTTCGCAAACAACCACCGGTCGCGACCACCCCTCGCGCTAATAGAATTTCCTCGGGGTGAAACAACTTTAATCCGAAGAGTAACTTTTAAATCTTCCGTAATCTCGCCTCCGGCCGATTCGGCCGATATTAAGGCCCAAAATGAATTGTTCCTGGCCCGCAATGGCGGCCCGACGCGCAGGGTGCACACCGTGTCTCCTTCCTCGAAGTTTGCGTTCTTAAGCGGAGCTTACGCGTATATTTTCGAGTCGCTTGAACACGCGAGCGTTTTCCCAGGATCAATATTTGCGGACGGTCAACTGCGATGGCAAAGTAGCAGCAACGTGGAGTCGTAAATATATTACCTCTGTAAAGCTGGCTTAGGCAACGGGATTGAACTTTTCATCGGGTTAAATGTGTATGTAAGTCGTTTTATAGTCTGGGTAAACTGCAGCCTTTCGTTCGGCTGAATTTAAATGATAATTACAATATTGATTCGAGGGATTATTTCGCGTTTGATATTCGGACTGGGGTTAAATTGTGGGAGGCAGGGGTTGGGGTGTCGCGGGGAATTTCTTCGGATTTTTTGATATTTTTTATCTACGAATGGTGATCGTTATTTTCGAAGCACTGGTGACAAGGTGACATCGAATTGACTCCCTATTAATAGTGGCGATGAAATCACTTTGTCACCCTATTTCTAGTAGCCACATAACGTCAATTTCACGTGTCCATAGATACCTATTAGATTATATATATTTAGATCTCACCAGTGAAGATACAGAGTCAATCTGACGTATTGTATATCACCACTAATGCTAGGAGTCAATTTGACGTACGTCGTCACTCTGAGATTAATGGACTTAGTCGTCTACGTTGATTTGAAAGGTGACCTTTAGTCTCCATTTATTCTGATACCTTAAACGGAATCTCGAGTGAAAACTCAATTGTATTATTCGTAGGAATTATGGGAAAGAGAAAAAAGGGAGAAAACTAAATTTTGCAGGTTTGCACTAAAATAATATATATGTAGGAAAGGAATAAGCACGGTCCTGAAAGAATATTGTAGGATGGCGAAACTGATCTTGAGACACCGATAATTCACGAAAGAACAAGAAACCAATAACACAAACTCAAAACTCGTAAACTGATTTAACTTAGGGAAAGGAAACGAAGATAACGAAACCACGCAAACACGCACTCTTTTAAAACTCTCTTTCCAACACCAAGCGACTCACGCTTGTGCTGGTCACAACCGATTTCCAAGGACTCTCCTTTGGTTGTCAAAGACCACGCTTTTATGCTTTCCTTAACCTACGCTTCACTTCCCCGTAGGGGAGTCATGCAACTTAATTTTGTTATATAGAATAACTTTTCGAGTTGCTTCTAGAAGATATCGATCGGTTTACAATTTGTTTTGGTTGGCAATAGCCGATTTCTTTTCGTATTCCACAATATCAAGATTGTTTAGGTTTAAAACGAAAGTGACCGCGTGCAAGAGGATCGACTGTGAGGGATGTTTACGACAAAGCCGAGAATGCAAGTGAAGAGTGAAAGCCTAGTTATGTATTATAGTTACATAAGATAGGACACGAACTACGGCTAGATCTCGTAAGTTCGCATTTCTCGATATTAAACAGGAACCCATTGTCACGACTCACATCAGTGTTCAACATTCATATTTTCGCCGAGGCTGGTGATTTTCCCGCATTTTTCCACGTTCGTTTCGTCGTAAAGCGCGACTTAATCGCATCCCGATAAACGTTCCGCTATGCAGACAAACGTTTCGCGTCTGCGGAGTCTATAGTCAGCCGTGCAAGGGATTAGGATAAACGTATAGTCCGACGCCGATCGTACAAACCCTCATTAGAATGAACATCCACGTTGGCTGGGGAAATAGAGCCGGGATCTAAGTGTATCCGCTACCGTGTAAATTCCAGGGAAAGTTTCATCGTGGTCGTGTTCGATTACGGGCGATTATTTAAAACCCTAATTCCCGATTAATCTCTACGCCGGTGACCGATGTCGCCGATGATTAAACGACGGGCGCGGGACACGAGTAAACTTATTTTCACGTCCAAACCGTATAATCGCAACGGGCCAGCGAAGGTAATTATCATATGAAAGCAGCTCTCGTAACTTTTCTGCTATAAAATCAACTAGATGTTTCGCGGTGAATCTGTCGGCAATATAAAAAGATGTTTATTTTGTTAATTCCCGTATGCTGTTATTTTAAATAATAATAATAATAACGATAATAATACTTTATTAACGGACAGAAGTCCTTTGGTATACGATAGAAATAGTAAAATGAAATATAGGGTAATAACGTGGTAGTATAGTAGTGCAGAAAGCAATGGAATAAGAAATAATTAAAGAAAAGGAGAAAAAGCAAACAAAAGAAAAATTTAATAAATAAATGGTCGAGGTCTAGTTAAGTCTTGAAATAAATACCTTAAAAGAGCATAATGACACATTAAAGAAGTCAATGTTTCCACTGTGTACATTTGCTGTTGAACGTAATTCGTTTACGCAGTTTCTCTCACCTATCAACGAGCGGTACGGAGTAATATAAAATAGATTTCTTGCTCTCAGGTGTTTCGCAGGCACATATAGTTGTTAGCACAAAGAGCTGCAGAAATTTCGCTGGTGTAAACAAAGTGGATAAAGACAGTTACGAATTAAATCAAGTTTAGCACACGCTGTGCAATCAGATGTGTGGTATATATCACTTCCTTAGCAAATAATAATAATCAAGCAATAGAACTTTTTGGTGTTTCCCTGAATGTTTGCCGTAGTTCTATTTTAGGAAATTTGTGAACTCCGCGTGCGATCATTTTCTTTGTATTCTAATGGGTTTCCCTGTTTAATAAATAAACGAATAAATAAATAAATATGGAACGCAACGATCAGCCGATTCGTCTGTCGGAAAATGCTTCGGTTGAAATCGCGGGACACGGATGGTTTTTCGTTGAAAACTTGGAAAATACGAAGAACGGGTGCCGTGATATCGCGTGCACGGATATTAACACGAATCGGCGTATTTTTGGAAACATTTCGAGCAATTACGCGACGACAGATAACGAACCGTGAAACAAAAATATCGCCGCGTCGAATGGACGACGCCATTTAGAGCGCCGCCATTTCCTTCCCCTGCCCCGCGGATGCTCCTTCGAACGCAAAAATCCGGGTCAATAAAGCGAATCAATTATCCCCGACAGAGAGTCGTTTTTCGAACCTTGATACAGAGCTTGTTATTTTAGGTCAATTCGATCCCCGATAATTTTCCAGCGCGACAAACCCCGAAATCGGGTCAACGGTGTGCCCCGACATCCAGAATTTTCGCCGCGACTTTGTCAAACTGCTCTACTCCAACCCGTCAGCCCGACAATCGAAACACTCCAACCGAGCGAAACGTCAAACGACCACGCTGATAATATCCCGTTCTGTGGCGAAAAAAAAGAAAAAAAAAAAAAAGAAAATCCAATCGAGTGGACGTGACGCGATACATCGACGTTGACCTTCGTAAACACGCGCGAGTCCAACGGAGCTTCGACCTCTGACGAAAGAAACACCCTCTGTGCGACTGCTTTGCCACCTCGTTTCGTACCTTTAGGTGTACCCGATAAACACACACAGGTAGCTCCGAAAATACGCGTTGTTTGTACTTCGAATACGTATATACGTTCGACCTGCACGGTGCACGCTTCGAGCCTTCGATCGAGACCAAACTGTTCGGTTCATCTCGAATCGGAAATCGAACTCTGGCTCTCCATGAACGTCGAATCATTGCAAATTACCGAAGGACGGAATATTCGAACGATCTGACACCCGCGCAGGTGTTAAACACAGACGAACTCTAAGTATATTCGATATCGAAGCGTAAAGAGATTCGAGTGAAAATCGGCGGGAAAATTCGAAATTAGGAACCACGATACGGAAGCTACGCTCGTTCTTCGTCCTTTCAGGACACTCCGAGGGCGGTCTAGCCGCGGGAAAAGTTAGCAAAGGTGCTCGAGTCCGCGTGCTCGAAGCGTCGCAAGCGCGTCGGAGAGAGGCAGGAACCGCTCGCAACCGCTCGCAACCGCGTGTCCTAGGGTGGAGTCAGCCTGAAGAGCGACGTAGGAGAGCCGTGCTAGGCGAGGGGCCGCGGGGGTGTAGGTGCTGCTGCGCCCTCGGGCAGACCGCGAATCCCGGATCGATCTCCCCCATAGCTATGACGTCATGGCCGACCCACTCTCGCGACGCCACCCTCGTTCACCGACAACCCCCGCGGCCCCACAATCCCGCAGTTCCGCAGCACCGCAACTCCAGCGACCTAGCCATCCAACCTTTCCCTTCTCCGCTTCCGGCCGCCTCACCCTCTCGCTTCAACCCCTCTCTCAGCCTCTCGCTCCACGGCTGGACCGCCGACCCTGGAGCTACTGACGTGCACGCCAATATCGTCTACCGGCTGCACCAGCGTCCCTCATCTCCGCCGGGAAACCGTGCTTGGATTTATCCTAAACGCCTTTTTTCCCGGGCCGGACCGCCAGTCCAGCCGAGCTGAAAGCTCCTTTCGATCGAGCCGAAAGCTGCGATCACCGACACCTTCCACGATGCTGATCGAGGGAAAGTCTGCTCGGACGGAATACGATTTCGCGAGATACACGACGGGCTATTCGGCTCTACCCTGCATGTCGGGGAAATTAGATTCCAAGTTTTTTCCAAGTAACTGTTGCGGATGAAAGGTGCAGAAAGGAGACGATACGGTGCAACGTTCTCGAGAATTGACTCGTTTTATTGTACATATGTGGTTTTTGAAAAACGATATATCTAGGTTGAATTGAAATATTCAAAACGGTAATGTTACCTAGAGCAAGGAAGAATTATATTAGCTTTGATATAACGTTCACCTTTTGTTGCTCGCGATAGCCTTAAAACGATTTTGCACTTAACTCACTAGCGCCGCCACGCCACGTAACTGCGACAAACGTATCGTGAAATTATTCGCTAATTCTACCGATATGATTTTGGGATTTTCTCTTGCCTGCGAATATCATATCCTTTTGACGATTTCAGTTGATATTTCAATTGATATTTGTCGTAAAAATAAAAGATGTGTTAAAATGCGATCGTCTTAAGACGATTTTGCACTTAACTCACTAGCGCCACCACGGCACGTAACTGCGACAAACGTATCGTGGAATTATTCGCTAATTCTACCGATATGATTTTGGGATTTTCTCTTGCCTGCGAATATCATATCCTTTTGACGATTTCAGTTGATATTTCAATTGATATTTATTATAAAAATAGAAGATGTGTTTAAATGTCTTGACGTAAAAGGATCGAATGATTGGATCTGAGAGCTGAAGCTTTATTAAAACATCGCGATGAAAATGTTGAATAAGCGGTTACTTTAACGCAAGAGAAAGATAGGGAGAGTAATATTTCGTTATTTAATATCCCTGTCTGAAAAAGCTAACATTTTCTGTGAACATGACAAAAGTAAAACCTACGAGGTTCATTTTAATCCCGTTTCATCAAGTGAGATCGTGTAATCTTGCAGGCCGAATAATTTGCTTGTAACTTTTTAATAAAGCTTTGGACAACCTTTATGTAGCCTTTTTTCCTATTTATACCCACGGGATATATTAACAAAGTTCCCTCGAGATAGGGACACTCTGCGTGCGATTACTTTATTAGAAATTTGATCTTTTCACATGACGAAGCACAATCGTATTTTCCACGAAAGCGAAAAACTTCTTGACGACGTGGTCGCCGATATTCCAATAACTAGCTTCTCCTTCGGGAAAATTTATTAGGGAAAAAATTTAATAACACCCTTCTACCTTGACAAACGTGCCCCATTTCCATTTTGTACGATCGCAAACGAATTGTAACAAAATAAACGAACGCAGGGCGAAAAAAATAAAATTCTCAAATCTTTCCGCGAGCTATTAACCTGCATTTTATATCTGTGAAAAATTGCCAATGGGTGATACTTCTCATGCCACAAAACAACACCCGTTACATTCGCTAAATGACCAATATGGTCAGTGGCAAATACCATCCCCGATAATATACGATTACCGATAAACGTACCTATACTTTTTAACCTCGTTCGTTACCAAATACTTCCACTTGCCAACGTTTATTTCCCATACCTATTTTATACGTTCAACGATAAACGTATATTCCTTAATAAATGAATAAATACGCGAAAGGGAGGAGAAATAAAGATAGAAATGTTACCTTTGAAGGAAAAGAATCTCGATTAGCGAAAGCATAAAAATTTCCATTTACCCTCTCAGTGACAAGAATCACTTTCCTCCCAATTGTCGTTATCGAGCCAGCCAATATAGAGAAGAGGATCAGTCGATTCGTCGAGACTCTTGATTTATGGATTCACCTGGAGTTTAAAACTTCGACATCCCGAGAATTCAGTGAATCGAGGGTCGAAGAACACGGGGGTGTTTCACCTTGACCCCTTGAAACGTTGCACGAGTCGCGTTTTAACCCTTCGCTGGATAGCAGAGACGTAAAAGAGGAAGACACGTCTCAGCTCCAACTTTTTCGCAGGTTATTCAGGTGTACAGAGTAGACGGACTTTCCTCGTTCTTTTTCTTCTTTATTTCTCCCCCTCCCCTTTTTCCTTTCTTTTTTTATTTCAAAACGGAAGCTAGCGAAAACGTGTCATCGCTTTTTCGTCAGCGAGATGAGCGTACGAGAGAAGGACGCAAGTTATCTGGCCTAACAAAGCACTCTCGTTTCGCGGGTATACGTTTCAGTTACTTGTTCATCCCTTAAATAGTGGCACGGAGTTGCGGTTCTGTCGTTTCAAAGCGTGTCGTTCCTACCTTTCCCTCTTTCTCCTCCGCTTTCTCCTTTTTCATACGCTGCGCATTGAAAAAGCCCTGGATGAAAATAAGGCGGGATGAGAAACGTAATAACGCACTCTATTAACGTTCCTTCGTAACACTTGCCGCGGTGGTTGCAGCTCGCGGTAAGGGAAGATCGTAAAGAACTCGCGTAATTACTTCGTTTCCTTTTTTCCCTTGCCTTTTCTAAATTAAACATTTCCTTGACCCGGCGATGCTTAGTTTCGAAACGAATTTCAGATTACGCGCGGAAAATCCGCGAGAGGGAGCGAGAAACGGTGAACATTCGTTTCATATCGAAACGCAGAGCCGGGAATATTAATGGGAACTCCGTCGATCTGTGTACCAATAATTTCTAAAATTAGCCAGACTCGCGAAACTTTTCCCAATAACGGAAGGAAAAATGAGAGATTCCATTTTCTCCGCGGGAGCGAAAGAAAACCCATCTCGCTGGTCCGGAGTTATACGTATAAAAGTATCATTCGGCCGGCGCGGAATTATTCTGAACTTTTACATAAATTATTCAAAGAGCCCGGACGCGGTTCGATGTCAGCCGCAAAAATAGCAGCTAATACCAGCCACCAGTCCTTCGTTCGTTAACTTTTTATCAGACAAGACGCTCATCTACGGATTATACTTGCATACGTCCCGAACTCTTCGCGGATAATCCGATACCGCTGCCACTCGATCCACCCTGTAACAGCGAGATTCCACGCTCCGTTGCTCCTCGTTATTCGCCAGTACGTGTCCAATCACCTTCCTCTCTTAACCTCTTATCGGGACCACTTTATCAACGCCTTTTTCCCAGATGCCAGCAACGAGCGTGACAGATCGATTATTAATAATCGATCGCCACGCGATATAAACACCTGTAACCGGTAGCCAACCCCCTAACAGACTGGAGTCCGGTCGCAAACACCGACGCAGCTTGCACACGCGATAACTCAACGATTCGCATTAATTCGACGTAATTGCGCCTAATAATTCCGTTTCGTTTATTCGCCATAGTTTAATTTGCCAAATTAAACCGGCCACCCTTTTCGCCTCGTGCGGTCACTTTCAACCCCCGGCGCCATGGCGCACATTTGCTTACACTATTAGCGTTTACCTGCTGTTACATCGGCCCTTTATTAAACGTGTCCAAAGAGAAAATTTGCCGTGGTCGAATATTTATCTGGAACCACGAGCGAAACCACGGGTATCGGGGAAAGAGGCTCGTTTGTACGGTACTTCGCTTTTCGCGGTTATTTATCTAGTCGAATTGCTCCTTCGATGGTTAATCAGTCGCTTCTGTACGGGTTCTCGCTATTTGAAGTTAGTCAGGCTGCTTGCTTTCGCGCAAATATCGGGCATATCTAGATATTTACGTTTATTTCACCGTTGGAGGAAAAAAGTTTCGCCACGAATTACGTCTCCGCGAATGTGTCCGCCAAAAGATACTCGTTTTATTCGATACCGGTTACTTTGCCGAGTAAGACGATTAAAGCACCATCGAAATTCTTCTGCACGTTGGTACGAGTAATTCTTCATTTTTATTTTACCCAGAGAGTTCGAAATTTCCGGCAGGAAGGTGTCGCGCGATTTTTAACACGCGTTGCCCCCCATCCGATACCCGTCAGGTTTCCACCCCCGTCAGCGTGCTTCCACCTCGCGAAAACAAATGATAATGGTAATTACGAAATTTCAGGCGAAATAAAGGTACGGTGTGGCAGGGGAAATTAAGCAAATTAGTTAATTATGCGACCCGGTTATTAAATTACGACAGGAATTTATGCGGCGAAACGAAGAAGTCGGGAAAAAGGATTCGTTATCCGCGATGTAATTGGACGTTATACTGTTCGAATACTCTGTAAACGTTGATTAATAATACCACGCTAATCTGCTCGGGAACTCATCGTCACGCTCTATTTTGGTCACGGTGGTACAGGCGATAAGAAAGCTTGGAAAAACGGATTATCCTTTAGCAGCGTCAACCATACCGATTATTCCAGGCTCCCGAGTAGCCTTTTATTTCCAAATTCTTCCCGGATAAAGGCCATTATCGCGCGATAAAAATATCGAAAAACCTTGCTGCGTTTGCCAACTTCTTGCGCGATAAGCCGCCCCTTATATTTTTAATCTCCCCGCGAGCCACCGCAGCGCATGCAGCTTCTCGTTACAGTGGCGTTATAACGAAACAGTGGGGCCGTGGCAGAAAATTACACGGAACTTTCTAATTATGTTTTCCGTGGCAACGATGGCTAAACTTCTTTACGATCGCTTCTTTCCTCGAGAAAGAGGCGGGAAAAAAGCGAAGAAATATTCGCCGAGAAATTAACCAGCGAGATAAAGAAATACACCCCTGGGCGTCGCGCGCTTGGCTCCCCTTATTTATCACCGAACGTAATTCCAAATCGAACGGATCGAGAAATTCTTGCAAATTTCCTTCGCGAAACTGGCAAATTTATTAATTTCATTTCGAGTTACGAATATCGCGCGACTCCGTCGCATAATCAGTTAGGTTAGGTTAGGTTGGACCAGGACAATCCATTTCGTTTCAATTAATTCCCCGTTCTTCCGACACGAATATCGCGCAACTCCGTCGCATAATCGGTTAGGTTAGGTTAGGTTAGGTTGGACCAGGACAATCCATTTCGTTTCAATTAATTCCCCGTTCTTCCGCGATGGTTCGATTCCGCTCGAGTCCTTTCATCCACGAGAAATTCATCGACCGGTATTGGTTCATTTTCGAGAAGCCGCGAGTTTCGAAAAGGGGGGCAAGGGAGGAGCGACGAAGGGGTTGGAAAACGGGAGAAAAATGGGAGGTCGGTGGAAGAGGGAAGCATCCAGGATAAACCGTCGGACGGTCAAACGGTGTTCGGGTGCATAAACATATTTTTTACCAGCATTATACGACATCCGAGCAATTTGGCCCGGCGCAATGGGAGAAAAAGAACGGCGGGTAGAAAGACCGTGGTTTCAACAAATAACGATATAATCCGGAAAAATGTAGTTCGCTTTTAGCCCCGGCATTTTCACCCTCGGCATCCGCGAAATAACGCGAGCTTTGTATCCGTCAAATATTTCCACCCTTTTTTTTTTTTATTCCGGCATGCACGCGAGCGCGTGATGCGTGCATTTTCATCAAAGGCGTTCGAATCGTCGGATAGAAAATAACGATGGAGGTTAGGAAAAATATTTTCCAGCGTACGCGGAAGCGGGTATATAATTCGCGTTAGAATTCGCGTACAAATATTTATTGTAGAAAACAAACAGAAAACCGGAGCAGGATTCTTTATCTTCTATCACTCTCGTGCGAGATATATTTCGGAAAATCAAATTTTTGGGGGAAAATTCAACACCGAAGTTTCGTATACTCGATGTTAAATGTATACGTCTAAGTAACACCAAATATTCACAAAGTAATTTATAAAAGGGAATACGAGCATGACACGGATATCTGTGCATATTATTCATAAATTTAAGACATTGATCACCGGTTACGAAAATTTCCATTTCACTAAACCAATGTTTTATCCTGTTTTTCTTTAATTGAAATTATTGGTATATGATCCTATTTGTTAATATGTATTGAAAAATGTTTTTTCTAGCATATAGAATTATTAAATCGTTATCTGCGTTTTATTTTATTACGGAATAATTATTCAACTTTTTACGTCTTTTGAAGTTAGGGGGGCATATTTTATTTTATTAAAAATTCTTAAAATATACCCATAATGAGCCAATTTTAACGCAGTAATATAATTTGAGTTAAAAGTTTATTATATGCCCGGTCCAACGTGAAAAGACGAAGATCAAATACCCGGTTGTCAACGGGTTAAAATTTCGGGGGGCTAGAAAGGAGCGGAATGAACGGAAAAGGGGTTGAGAAACCCTGGTCCAGGTGTCCATCGTTCGTCAACGACGAGGACGACCATCGCTTCGTTCTGTTTTTTCGATACTCGATATTTTTCAGCGACGTGCTGGAGGAATCGTCTGACAGTGCAAACGCAGCCAATGTCGGGACGCCTGGCTTGAATTTCGATTCGATCGACGATGCATTAAGCCGCGGCTTAATACGCGACGACGATAACGATCTGTCCATTACCTATCCGTAAATTGTGTCAATATTTATTAACAACTGTCAGAAAAGGCAATAGCCCGGTTGAACGGTGATTTAAATGCGATTTACATAACTATTTCGATCGTGGCTGTTTACCTTCGGAAATTTTCCGCGAGGCAGCAACCCCGGCCGGAATGCACGCGCTCTATTACACGCGCTCGTTTTAATTCCCATCTCCGGCCCCGACAGGCGAAAATATAAATCTACGGCTTGCCCTGCGACCCCGTTGCCTCGACGTTAATTAAAACGCGCTCAAAATTTCCGTTCGAACCGTCACCTCGCCCTTTGTCGAGGCAATTTGACGATAGGGCGAAGAAGGGGGAGAAGGGGCAGAAGGGGTGGCTTTCTACGCAACAGTTATAGGATCCCTGTACGATTTCCCGAGTTTGTACAGCTAATATCATAGGGACGAGCTTTCGGGGGATGAACGTCCTTCGATGTCAGGGGGGAGGAACTAGCAGTGACCGCGAAAATTCGAGGTTCTCTATGTAAGAACGTATCCGTAGATGCGAAAAAGAAAACCAACATTTTATTTCTATTTTGAGCCAATGGGGGCCCGGTTTATGTCTTTATGACCAGCCCCCCATGACTCGCAGACACGTGGACCATGACGTTGGGGTTAGGGTTTGCAAAAATCACTTCGTTGACGATCACAGAGCATTATAGACCTTATTCAAAGAGTGACACCGTGTTGCGAGGAGTAGCCCCCCTCCCCCTCCCTTTTTGCGTAATAAATTCGTCGAAACCCGATGTAGTGCCTTCGTCTATTATTCAAGATGGAAATTAAAAATATCCGTTTGTACGAAAATCCCAGTTTCAATCACCCGTCTACCGAATACCACCATCACCCTCCTCACGCACCCCCTGCTGCTACAAGGGATGAAGACGGCACCCACGTCTACGCGAGCTGAGCGATACTCGAAATTTGGTAACAGCGAGGAATTTCCAACAGAGTTTGAACGTTCGATCACCCCAGCGTTGCAAGCAGATGCGTCCTTCGTCCTTTGTGTTGATGACACCCTCCCTGTCACGGGCAAAAGACGCAGGCGACTATAGCACGGCCTCTAGATCCGCGAAACGCGTGGACACTCTAGCTAGAATTCGCAAAGACTCGTCAGAAGTAACAACCCTTAAGCGTGCAACTAGTGGACGCAAGGAAGACCGTGCAACTAGTCTTCTCGATCTAATCCCGACTCGTGGCTGGCGAGTCTTGCGCGTACTTCAATTACACCGAATGATTTATACGCGATGATAAAACAAAACGGAAGCGCGCCACCAGTCAATCCGGAATTTATGAAGCGCGACGAGGCCGCTTCCGTGAGCTCCACGAAACCGTGATACAAGCGTCGGGGACGCATATTGCCTGCCTGACGTTGACAGAAACGAAATCAGCCTTCGGCTGCTCCTTCCTGCCTCGCATTCGAATAAAACTCGCTTACGAAACATATATTTCTATGCCGGCGTACCCCGAATCACCGGGAAGGAGCGCGTCGCCAGCCGAAATCCGCTTTCGGCGTGAAATCGTCGTCGTCGAGCCGTTTCGCCTTATTCGATTCGCATAAGAAGTAGTTATCGAACGTTCCAACGGATGAAAATGGCGGGACTCGGCGAGCTAAGCGTCGAGAGTCCCGGCGAATTTTCGCGGATCGCGTTAATTCTTCGCTGACGAAGGGTGCTTCTTGTTTGCCTCGCGTTACATAATTGATGGGGTGCGGAATTTTACGTAACCCGAGGCGGTGGAGTTATGATATAACGAACTGCGTCGCTCTCACGCGAGCTTCATCGCGAGAATCGTGAAACACAGAGTACGGCTGCGGGGTACAAGAGCGAACTGGGGTGGATTTTACGGGTGCAAAGGGGAATTAGAAGCGAAATTAGTGGGATTTTTGAATCGATGCTTTGGGATACTTCGTTGATGGGAATCGCTGAGCAAAGTACCGTCAATCTGTAATGTTTGTGTATATATGGAGTACCTAACTGACGTTGATGGACACTTCATAGTCTTTTGACGAGAGTGACTCGATTCCAATTTCGTCCTCTGGTAACTAGAAACTCCGGGAACATTTAGAAATGTAAAGCTATGTAACGCTACTGTCAATATGCTATTGTCAATCCTATCCGAACAAAAATCAATGTTAATTTCACCGAGAGCGGATGAAGTTGCATATCTTCGACACAAAATAAAGTAGAAATAAAGCAATGGAGTATCTCGAACATGTCGATCCCTTTGATAGTCGTAGCATTAATAAAATCGTTTTTGCGCTGCCTTGGATCTACGATCTGAAAGTCGCATAGTCACGGTATGCAGAGGCACCACCGTCGCTCGACGAACCGTGTCTTACTCTTAATCGCCTAAGTGCGCGTGTACTCGAGAGATTTTATAAATCTAAGTTCTCGAGAAGCAAGTTACGCACGAACAGATTTCATTCTACACCTTTGGTTTATACCTTTGCACGGTGGATCGCCTCTTGTCCCACGATGTGGTTCCTCCGGCAGCGCCCTCTGCGCGATGCCCCTGCCATAGGCAACTGCGTGTGCTCGTGCAAGCAAAATCTCGTAAATGGAGTTATTTATACGTATCCGATTTAGACGTTATAACTTTCGAATATCACCCCGGGTGGAAGTTAATTATTTCGAGTAACGCTATACCTGTGGGAAATTTTAATCAAAGTCATGCAACCGGCGCTGGAAATTTCCAGCATTAAAAGTAGACGAGCGTTCCGATCTCAGAGCATCGGCGGAGCATCCTCGAATATTAAATTTCGAACAACGTTTCATCGGTGCATCGATGTTTTCCGCTCTCCACACGGCAACGCGAAAATTCCGCTTAATGACCCTTTCTTTCAGCGTCCAGAGGTGAAACGACGTTAACGATTGTCAGCGAGGTTTCGTCACAGGCTTCGCCTAATGCACTGCTACATCCCAGGCGACGATATATTACGCTCGGCTTCCGGTATACACGAAAATGATAATGAATACACGTGTCGCCGGTGTGTAACGCAGAGCTATACCGGCCGGCTCCGTGCCGGCTCGCATACTTGCAACTCATGACGTTTAATATGTTAAGCAAATTGATGGATCCGCTGCAAGAAGAACGTTGCCCGGGAGGAGCAAGAACAACACCGGAGCTCGAATTTTCACGGAATTTCCGGCGACGTAGAGCGGAATTATTGGAAGGGAACGGCTCCATCGATTGCCGCAAAAAGACGCTGGCAGGATGGACCGGGAACAGACAAGGCGACGCCATTGCGGAGCGAAAAAACCGACGGTGAATTTATGAATAATCGTACCGGTTAAACGCGAACTCGCGACTTTTTGTCGCACGGAAGCTTTTCTTCGACAACGAGAGCAACGTTTCGAAATATCGATTTAGGAAGATGCTGCCGAGAGTCTCTGCGTTTTCGTCGTAAGAGGATATTTCTCCGACGTACTCCTACTTTAGCGGAATCGCTAAAAGGTACCTGGGCCAAGAGTAGACAGGAGGATGCAATTCGATTGACTGCGAAATCGAACGATATAGTTCCGAGGCTTGCAATTTCCTCTTCCACCCCTATGAGTCTAGGCTAACCAAACCGATTCTCGTTAAAATAGAGCCAACCAGGAATGCAATATCCCATTGTGGATGCAATGATTGCTAATTTGTGACACGATGCGATGCCAGGAGATAAAGGATTGGGTTATGATGATGTCTTGTCTGGTATACTTCGAAGAATATTTAGGTTAGAAAAGAAGGGTAGTTTCCTTGAGAAAATCTCAAATAATTACACACAGGTCAATTTCTTGTAAATAATTTATGGAGAGTCTCCCCATGGGAGTTGGAATGAAGTTCTTTGTGGTTCATATGGTGCTGCCGGTTGATATCCTGATGACCGTCTTTCTATGACAAGTAGCAAGTAGAAGGGTGCAAGGAAGGGGTGCGTTTCGTCCTGGGCCTGCTAGCCGACTCGTCAGCAAGGCCCTACCTTAAACGAGGGATCCTTAGATAGGTTAGGAACTTGTATTTATGAGAGTCGAGGATTCACCGAGGGCTTGCAAGAAACTTCAAACCTCCATTCTCCATCTGAGGGTGCGAAGAACGTTGGTCGCTACAGGGTTAACCCCATATGCCCAGGTTCGCGATTATCCAGCGAATCACGATTATCGAACTTCGTTACCAGTGAAGAGTATTAACCCTTTCGCTACCACAGGTCTCGTTGCAGAGTCCCTCCCATAGGACGAGGTGCAGTACCAAAGGAAGAAGTATTACACGCGTGCAGTCCTTAGCATTCGGGGCCAAATTTTGTGAAAAAAAAGAGAAAAGAAAAACTGTGCATTGCAATAACACTTGCAATTCTTTGCGAAGAGAGCTAAGCGAAACCATAGCACTTGTTTTAATTTTTGTGGCCGGTGACTATGGTCATCCGTCGTGTGTAGATTGCGTCTCATAGCCGGTGACTATAATTAAAGAGTTAATACTCGTATTCACTACTGATCAATTTCCTAAATTAAAATTACGCAAAAAGGCGAAGAATACAATCGACCAAGGGTCTAACTGACGTTTGCCAAATCAGAACCACGCTTGTCGTTGATAGGTCAAGCCTATCAAGCAAATGCACCCCGTGACTGTAGCCTATGAAACAAAGTCATTCTTTAAACTCGAACGTTGCTACCTGTCGTGTGTAAGAGGCGTTTCGTAACCGGTGACTATAGTCAGCCATAATAGCGAAAGGGTTAATACTCGTACCCACTACCGATCAATTTTCTGAAATAAAATTACGCAAAGAGGTGAAAAATACAATCGACCAAGGGTGAAACTGACGTTCGCAGACACGTCAAGCCTATCAAGCAAATCCACCCCGCGACTGTAGCCTATGAAACAAAGTCATTCTTTAAACTCGAACGTTGCATCAGCCTCCGTGATCCGAACCGAAACGCAAAGCTATATAGAACGCCTGCAGCAACCCCCGCGCGACCATCGTCGAGGGAAACCGGCCGCTCGACATTCGTGCAAACAGACATTCCAATTCCGCTCTTCAAGAGCTAGCCGTGACCCGGCATCGGACTGCGAAGCATCAAAAACCTGTTTGCTCTCGATTTCCTCTGCGAAGGAACGTCGAGAGGCTGGGTCAGTTCCGCTCTGATCGGCCATCGCTGGTCAATCAGCGATCTCCGAATGCAAGCACCGTGACAACCGACTACGAGTCAGACTCCTGCCATGTTCTTTCGCAGCCGACGACTGATTCCGAGCATCGACAACATACCTTCTACCTCCCTCTTACATATTCATACTAAATCTGACCGATGTACGCCCGCCAAGTTCTCGCAGATTAAGTACGCTATCAAGCTCCGTATTCCCCGCGCACGGTTTTCAGGTGATCTCACACCACTCGACCAAACTTCTTACTAAAGAGACACTTTCGGTCCCCGCTGTCTTGACAATACCGCACGTACTACCAAAGTTATCTCAACTGCTCTATCCAACCCCAGCCCACGTAGCTCTCCGCTCCTTCTCTGTCTTTACCCCTTTCTCCCAGTTCCCGCCATTTACCCCCGCCCCCGACCACCCGTATTCTTCCGTCGCTGCGAGGAAAATTACGTAAATTCGCGTTCAATAAGGGTAGAAGAGCGGAAATAATTTCGCGCGTTTCAACGATGGAATGTTAAGCCGGTGACCGTGTTTAACGCGGTTATCAACATCGTCGCTGCGCGGCCGGGTTATCGCCATTCCGGTAATATCGGAGAATTTTCCTGGTGCGGATTCGAGGTTCGAGTATCGGCTCTTCCGTGTTTCTAGGTCGAGATCGAGCGATCGTGGCGTTTAATAGCCTGCGTTTTCCTCCGTTTCTCCTACTCTATTTTCTTACCGCGAGTAATTTGTAAATACATCTGTGTTCATTCTCTATACTCATTCCCAAACTCGCGGACCTTTATGCCACCTCGAGCATCACCCGATCTAATCCTCGATAAAGGCTTGCAAATCCTACATAGACAGACAGTTAATTAACTCGCATCCTTCTGAACCTTTACCTCCGTCGAAAGACCCGAACCTCGTATACCATTCCCTACATTCACCCCCGAAGACAGAAGACCCGAGTCGAGGAGACAACGGTTTACTTCTTTACGACCAGCATCCCACGACTCGCGGACACCCGGACCTCCTAAAACACCACTCGAGCCAGTCTTAGTAAGAATCGCAAACCCTCCATAACGAACAGACAATTAGTCAAATGTATTTAAACCTTCGCCGCCACCGAGAGATCCGTACCTCGCATTCCTATTTTCCACATTCACCCTGAAAGACCGAAGATCCGAGTCGAGGGGACAACGGTTTATTCCTTTAAGACCAGCGTCTCGCGACTCGCCAGGGGGACACCTGGACCCCCTAAAATACCATCCGAGCTAACCCCTATAAGAAAGATTAAAATTTCCCAAGGACCGAAAAACAAATTGACAATTTGTTTAAACTTCCACTTCCACCAAGAACCACCGAACTCCATACACACCCCTCCAACCAACATGTCGCCGATAGGAAGAAATGCACTCACCGCTTACACGCCTCGACGACCAATGAGAGCAACACCTGAACTTATAAAACACGCGAGACAGGTGAGCAGATACGTTCAGAAACCAAAAGCAACACTGTAAACGTATCCACTCTTGTATCATCTCGAAATAAACTCTGGCGAAAACCTCGATTAACTAGTTTACGTTTGTAAGAGTTGGAAATAATCCGTATCCGTTTCGAGTGTCGCGCGAAGCAGCAAGGATTGCTCTGTGCTTGCTGCATTTTAAGGTCATTAATGACGCGATCCATCCCGATACCGTACGTTTTCTTGCCACTCGAGATTAATCTTCGTCACCCTGCGCCATTCCTAGCGCCGATCTTTAAATTTTTGCGAAAAAAGCTGCTCTATTTCTTTAATCAACGTCCATCCACGTCTGCTCTTCCCTAAATCAGCCACGTCCATTAGCCGCGAGGATATCAACCCCGGATCTCCTGGAGGAAATTTAAAAAGCAATAAGAGCTTCTTCCGAACATCGGTGCCGCGATACGGGATCGTCGAAACGAGAGCACGGGGGGGTAAAAACGCGACTGATGGAGCTCGACTCGATCGCAAAACATGGCGGAGAGCGAGGTCGAACAACGGGAAAGCATCAGCAGGGACGAATGACGGGGAACATTCTTGGGAGTATGCATGATCCCGGGCGAGTGTCGCGAAAGATACCTCGCTTTCTCCATTTCCCTCTTCTTCGGGAAGAAGTACTCCTACCCCGGGCTAGAGAACTTTTCGTTCTGCACAAGCGAGCAACGCTCTCCCGGAATTTCTCTGCCCTCGTCACTCGGTGAGTCCAAGTTTCACCGGAATAACGTTGTCTAGACTACGCGACTCGAGAGACTTTGGACAATTAAAGATTTTCTTTTTTTCTCCCGCCCCTTTCCATCCTTTCCTTCCTGACTTCCTCTCCTCTATGCGCCTATATCTTCTTTATCCTCCTTCCACCTTTCCCCTCCCCCTGCTTTTTTCCTTTTTCATAAAACCTGTCCGTCTTTGAGGAAATCTTCCAAGAACGATTGTTAAGACTTAGAGCCTCGCGACAGCCTTAAATGGAAGAACGTCCAGTTTTATTCCTTTTACCTCTCCTCCTTTTCCCTTTTTTTCTCTCTACCTTCTCTCCTTTTCTCGCAGGAATGTCTGAAAGGAATGAATAAAACCGGCGAGTCTTACCGAGCGCTGTGTGTTCAAACTTGAATATTCTTTAACGTTGTTTCCAACGTCGCGCTGCTCGAGGAGTGTGCACGTTTTTCAGCAAGTTGAAGAAGTAAACTGATGTTTCCCGTTGTAGCATGACGCATTGTTTCAGCTCCCTGCGACCCATTCTTCGCCTAACTAATTCAACGAATGATAATACAACGGGCTACGCTAGGACGAACGTAATTGGTTCTAGAATCTTGTTCGTTGGAGCATCTGTTTGCTCTGGCGTACAATGAAACGTGTACACGTGTCTTCGGCTAATATCACCGAGACCACTGGTAAACGGTTAACCGTCCTGACGTAATAACAAAAGGAAAGAGGAGTTCCGGGTCGAGAGTTTTAATTTACTTAAATTTCCTGCGACGCCCAGATTTCTTATTTCTTCGTGCCTCGAGAGAGAAGGATATTTATTTTTATGGTACCGTGCTAATTTTATTTGTAGCTGCGCCATTCTCACCCTCGGTGATATATGGATTCCTACGTAAAGAAGGTTGCGAGAAAGTCCTCGATGAATCCTCGACTTCCGGTAAATACGAGTTCCTATGCTATCTAAGTATCCCCCGTCTAAGGAAGGGCCTGATAGGAAGAAAATGAACCTTTGATCTATCACGTGACTAGAAAAGCAGACAAGGCAATTTTGTTAAGACAGAAGACATTCGTGACAACGCGTCAAAAATTGACACAAAATTATCTAAAATAAACAGGGAATGTTCGAATCGTAGAAACATAAAGAAATATTGGTGGATACGTGTTAAAAGCAACTCGTATATAATTATTAAAAAACATTGTAAACGATCATATACTAATAAACAAATGAAACCCAATATGAAGTCCTCCTTAGTATGGCGGTTAGTACCCCCGATGAGAAGAGGATAAATTTTATCTCTCCAACTTAATCATTTTCTCTTTGTTTTTCGTAATTTTCGGATATAATGTATAATATAATCTTGAAATAAATAAAAACGTATATAACCTCCTCCACTCTCATCCTCCTCTCATTTTATTTATTTATTTATCTAGTCCACCCCCTGCATCTTACCCACTTAAAACCAAAATCTGTGTAGTTTTGACCCTTTTCTACACATAGGCAAACACGGATTTTAATATAAGATAGTTCTTAGATTTACATTATCCTATAACTATAAGCGCGGTGGTTTACAGGGAGCCATCCATCTCATAGTCTAAGTTTTCACTTGTAACCCTTTTGTACATATTGGTTCTTTCTGTTTTTGTATATTATCGTATCTAGTTTCAGGTGTATTAAACGTATGTTAAAATGGCTTAATGGAAAGCCTTACTGACGAGTCCACATCCCTTCTTTGCGTCCTTGTACCCGCTGCCCTATCATAGCACGACGGTCATCAGGATACCAATTGGAAGCTCCGTAGGAATTACACCAAACGACATCATTGCAACCCCATAGAGGGAGCCCAAATATTCCTAAAAATTAATTACGTCGCGCTCGAAAGCAGCTCGATAGTCCAGCGCAGCTCGAATCACGCGAAATTTCCAGGACAATTATCTGGCTTCGATCAACAGCTAGCAAGAAACCAGCGAAAGCCTGCGAGAATGGACGGTGAATCGATCTCCGATCGACAACCGATAGTATCGATAAATTAATTCTCAAAGCACCCAAAGTGCCCCCACATACTCGACTCGCGCCATACCTGGGACTCAGCGTACAAACGATCCCGGATCCAAAGCCTGGAGCTTACCAAAGAAGGAATCTATAGGCCGAGCCGGTTGCTCGAAGAGCAAGTATCGAAAAAGCAATCGATGCGCGACAAGTTTCGTCCGAATGGAAGAATTAGGCTCGCTCGGGAATGCGATCGACCGGTTCGTCGGCCAACGAGATTCGTTTTCCCTGCGAAGAAAGAGGAACAACGTTTCGAGCCGGTGAAAGATTCGCAAACTAGCAACAACGACGACACGCAACGTTATGACCGTGGATCGGTGCCAGAATTGAAACCGAAATTCCCCATTCGCTGGGAATTGACTCTTTGCGCGGCGTGTATTTGCACTGCGACTGTGCCAAATCAATTGGCACTTGAAACGCGAAAAAATTAGTAGGAACAATTTGTCGCGAATTTGCCTGCAGAGCGAGCGCGAGAGGGTGGACAACTTTAATGGGGGATTCTGTTAAACGAACGCTCGAATCAAAGGAATCAAAGGTCGCCCGAACGAATTGCAGTCAATCGAACGTTGCGCTTTGAATTCGCGAAACCATAGGGGCACTGGAAATTATTTTTTTTTCCCCCACCCCCCGGTGAATGGAGAACGTTGAGCGTAATTTCAAGATCGATCGGGATTGGAAACGGAACGTGTCAATTAGGTCGCCGCTGTCCACGGTGTTCGGCTACGCAACTGGACCGAGTAACTAGGCGTTATAAAGCGATGAACCAATTCCAACCAGGCTTCAAATTTTTCCCGATATAACGACCCAGTCGTTCGATGAAACGGACAATTAAGCCTTGGCTCAATTCCATCCTTGTCCTCCATTTTCCTCCTGCACCCTCGGCTTTTTCCTCGAGTTTCTTAACTTCGTTCTTCAAAGCAGGGTAACAAGGCTACCCCTACGTACGTACATCTCGAAGATGGTTCAGTGTCCGAAATTCCGTATCCAATTAGATTGTCGGCTTTTCGATCGAGGGAAAATTACGCGTCGTTGCTTCGTACCTCGAATGGATTCGTTTGATCGAAATTCTAGAGAGCGTCGGGGAATAAAGCAGCTCGATGTAAATTACCGGGTCCATCGCGAAGACTCCATCTTCTTCCACGCGTCCGCGGTATAAGGCGAGGCTAGATCGAGGAGAGATCGATGGAATAATCCAATACGAGCAGCCTCGTTTTCCACCTCGCTCTTACGATAAAAGACGATACCCGGCAATCGTAGAAACCCAGTTTTACTAACGAACGAGCCTTTGGACAGCGGCGAATTAGGCCACGTGACGAAGTAACGATCTGACGGTGGAAAAAGGAGCACGAGGCACCGGCGACCGGTTCATCGACCGATGGAACGAGACGGCTATTTACGACAACCGATTTCATCCACTGCCATGCTCCACCTGTGCGACTACTAATTAGCCGAGATGTTCTCATAAGCTCCCATTCGAGCCACGCAGTGCCGGCTAATGGCTAGTCCAGGTCAGGGCTGACAATATGTACTATGCCGGATCACAGTCGGCTGATCGATCTATGCTGATCGATGATAGGCGAAAGCAGGAATCGACTATGATTTTCCAGGTTCTTCAGCTATGAGGAAATTTCGTGACACCTGGCTAGTTGATTTCCAGGACGTTCACCCAGCGACCAAGCTTTTAATCGAATTCCAGCCAGGCAAGTCTCTCTCTCTCTCTCCGTCTACCTCACCTTTGATTTTCATTCTTCTCGCAAGGATTCGACTGCGCGACCTAGGATCTAGGATCTCGGATCTCGAAACGGTCGATCGGCCGGTTAAATCGCGCGTAATCTCGAATTCGATCGCGTACGTCGAATAGTTGCGATTGCTTGGAAGGAAAGGCGAGAGAGGTTAATAAAGAAGCCCGGTGAAAGTCGATCCGTGGAAATAAGATAGAAGGCTATGGATGAAAAGAAAAGCGGAATAACAAGACAGGGAGAAATTATACGAACAGGTACGAGGATCCTGGAAGACTGTGAGACACGGTAGACGGGAGGAAGCCGAGGAAGGTTCTTAAGGGTAATTGAAACGCAAGAGGGGAAATTACGCAGAGTAAAAAAGGGAAAAAGAGGGATGATGAACGGTAAGAAAACTGTGAGAACGAAGCGCAATGCGCAGAAATGAAAGAGGCACCGTGTAAATAATCGCGAACTGGAGGGATCAAAATTAGCCGAGTCCATGAGAAAGAGCGCAAAAGATCGGACGGGGTACCTGTGAGCGATGAAAAAATACAGGAGAGAGGATGCTTCGCGTAACTATGTTCATTGCATCGCGATCGTGTGTACGCGTATACGTGTCACGATCAATGCACGGTCGCATAATGTCGCTCCTAATTATACACCAACAATTTCACCGACGATTATTAGTAGCTAATGAATTGCCGGAAACGAGCAATGTTCGTGTGCATGCATATAATGGCACCGTTCTACCGGTCTCGTTGACTGGAAAGCGCAAAACGGAAAAAGAAAGAGGGGTAATAGTTACGTATAGGCTATCGTAAGCAATAATTAATCGTCACGAAGGTCGTGGGTCATACTTCAAATTGCGATCCGTGCGTTTCCACCGAGGAAGACACTTATTGAAACATACCTTCTGCGTGACGAATCGTCAAAGACCCTTCTACGTTTTTCACTCGCGAATCGAGTTAAAGTTCGACGAAAATTTTTAAACGGCGGGAAGCAATCTCATTTAAGTGTCAAATTACCCGTTTTACGTCGCTAAGAATGCACTCGTACACGAGAGTACGTTACATGCGCGTTATTTGTGAAACAGAAGAAGATAAAATTAAAAAATAATTCCACGATGTATACAATATTTAGAACACATGTGCTACAAAGCATAAGCAACCTGTAATATTAATCAAAAGCACGATTAATTAAAAAATAAGATGTCCAATGTAACGTTGATTCGCGCTTTGTTGCTTGTAACTGCCTTAAGGTAATTTTCCACTTAACTCACTAGCGCCACCACGGCTCGTAACTACAGCGAATGTACCGTGAATGCGCCGTTCAAACCTACCGAATACAGTCGTTCGGGTATTTTCACGCGCGAGTGTACCTTTCGATGACAACCCAAACCACGAACAACAAAACCGAGTTATTTCGATAGAATTTCAACATAGGAAATACAGCTTGATCAAAATGCAAACGATCCGTCATCCGTAACCGCGAACGACGCCCTATCCCTCGTTAAAAAGATTACAAAAACCGAAACGACGCGGGGAAAAAAGAAGAAAAACATAATTATCGATATCGCCGCAGTCCCCAGCGAGAATTTTTCCAGCGGATAGAAAGGGTAGATCGATGTACATACACGCAGAACGCCATTCTCGTTCAGAATGTTCAAAAGCGGAGAGTCGCTATTGACCATAAACGATAGTCATCCGATGAAGAGATACTCGATCTCGAGCACACCGGTGTGCAGTGCACGGATCCCGTCAACTTCCACAGAAATATTTCGCAATCCCGCAAAAACGTAACCCGTGTTCCCGCGAACGTGCATCGAGCTCGATGAAGTCCCGTCCCGCGATCCGTGTAACGAGTTATGTTCTCGAGCCTCGACAATGTTCGTCCCGACCGTGTAACAGGGTACTCGATACGGTGAACGTGTCTTTATGGTAATGAAGTGGCCACTCGATCAAAGGGTTGCACCTATTTCTTCATCCCCTCTTTGAATGACGCGAGACGAGAACGACGCGTTAAGAAGAAACCCAAAAATAACCTAGGTCGATTATTAATTTATTCTCCTTGACTCCTGCCAATTTTAACATCAAATCTGTAATACCTAACGCTGTGAGCTAGGCTATCCGACACGTGATAAAAGATTCAAATTCCAAGCTGAGATTTTTAAACTTTCCCAACATCTTTTCAACCAGGTGGCTATTTAATGGCGAAAATTAGGGAAACCTCGAAGGTGTTCCACGGACATGTCTTCTTCCTAAGAAACTATTATGCTAAAGGCTAGCTCAGCATAGAGGAAACTCGTCTTCTCGGTATCCACCAACTCTAGGAGATCCGAGCCACGAGACTAGGGTAGCCACTCTAACCCGAGAAAAGATCGGGAAATAAAAAATTAAATCTTGTTCCAATTACTGTATCCTGCAAATCGATTTCAACTCGAAATAAAAGAAGCTACACCTTTGACATTGGCACCAAAATCGTCGGCCATCTTGACAGAACGATCTTCCTCCCTTTCGCGTATATCTTGCGATAATCGTGTTTTTAAAAGCACGTTGAAATATTTATCTCGTTCCGTCCGTTTAGTTAAGAAATAAACGACAAATCTGCGGACTCGCATGTGCGTGATCCGGCGAGAATGCTGTAACAGAAGAGGCAAAGAGGCCGATGTGAGTCATCGGGAGCGAACGAGCTAATGGCGAAACGCGACGCGATACACGTTATCGGTTCTACGCTCGATCTCTCGACGACGTTGCGGATTACGGGAAATACGCGAATCCATATGGCGGCGGGATCGCGTGTCAACGGAATAAAAATGAAACGAGGTAAACGAGCGGGCAGCCGTTACACCGCAGCCTCACTTATCCCGTGACGGTGAATGCGGTTTTTCAGCCGCGGACTGGTAATTGCCGTCGAGTCGTAAGAGCATCGAATTACTGCCGAATAACTCCAGGCTTTCTCTCTTTCTCTCTGCTCCTCTCTCCCTGTCGTTCTTGTCATTAATTGAAAACGCAACTGCCGTGATTTCCGGTGAAATCAACTACCGTTAAGAGAGCGAATCGATAGGGGTGGGCAAAATGCGGAGAAGAAACTTGAGGCATCGTTCGTTCGTCGCTGAATTACGGATTCCGTGTAGAAATAACATCGGAGGGGAAAATATTGCACTATATGCTTTTCGAAGACCTTTTTTCCCCCGTTATCTTTTTTTTTTTTTTTTTTTTTCTTTTTTATTTTTTTTTTTGGAGGCTTGGTCCCGGGGGGAAAATTTTGTTTAGTCTCGCGGATTTTTCGACTGGAGAGAAATAATGATATTTAGAGTACTCGACTGTTGGAAAATAAAAATAATACCGTAGACGAATTTTTCGGTGCTATTTCTTTCCCGCGGTTCGTTTCGCCGGTATTCATTTTTCATCGGGGGATAAATCCGACGGTTTTTCTGTCAAACCGGTCCCATTTGACGAATTTATTACCCACTAATAGTATTAAGCGCAGGAAGCGATAAAATCGAACTGGCTGTAGCGTAACTCGGTACTCTGACCGTGTAACATGAAAACGAATTGTAAATTACCATTTACCATTAGCAGTCGGGACACTTGGCCACTTCTTTCGCGGCTCCGTCATTAAGAATCGCGGCTCCGCCATTAAGAATCGCGATGCTGCCCGAGCTGCCTGTACACAGTGTCGTTAAATTATTCATCGATTTAGCCCTTAATGAGAAGCTTCTTCGGCCATAGGAATACAATTAATAACAGTCGGAGAAATTTAATCTCGTCGGTCTCGGACGACGATTAATCGACGCGGATTAGGCTTTAGCCTATTTCCAGCGGAAACAGGGAACGATTAAAAAGGAGAATATTCCACGATAACTCGGCCGACGATTAAAACGTCCCACACCACGATAGAACAAAGTGCCTTGGCGGAGTATCTTCAAAGCTCTAAGCTATCAAAAAATGCAGAAAGAAGGGAATCCAACCCCTTTCAAGTTCCACGTAGAACAACCCCTTTAAACTTTTTATAGAACTTTAAGCCCGTGAGTGAAAGAGTTACATTAGAACATTTAGTTCGAGAGAAAGCACTTGTAACTTTCTCGCTTTGATCTTCTTCTCCCGTTTATCTTGCTTGAACGGCACCTATATAGCCAAGAACATCTTTGTTCGCCCAACCAAAGTTTTACTTTTCCCAACTATCTTGGCCCACGTGGCACGGGAATCGTCGACTGACGTCACGGCGAAAAAATTCGAGAAATATCTAGGAAAACGAACAGTGATACTAATCGTTAAGAAAACTATCTCAGACGTGTGATCTAACGCAGAAAAATTCACCCTAGAATCGTTCAAACCCTGTTACTCGTTTATTTACGACAATAGTATACTGAAAATTATCTACGATTATCGAAAAATTGCAAATAACTATTTCTTTTCGAAGAATTTATATTTTCACGCTATAGACAGTTGCATATAGCACCATAGATATTAAATATAATAGTTGTTTAAATGCAACAAAGTCCATTGGGACTATTTTTAAGAAAAATAACAGATATTGAGGTATATCAGATATCAATTGTTCTTAACACACCCGGTATGTTTGATCAGCTGTTAAAACGTTATTTTGTCCCCAAAATTGATGAAAAAAGAGGAACTAGAGGGGTGATCGACTAATGCTTGTTTTTCCACTCGAAGATTTGGCGAAGAGACGATCAAGCCGTTTGATTTTCGTTGATTAACGATCGCTAATGAATCGGCGAAAACGTGGCTGGTGTAAACGAGACGTATGTATCATTAATCGTATTGACGATATGGTTAATCCGTGGTTAACGAGAATTCAGAGATCGCATCGCTCGTTTCCGAGATAAGCGAGTAACTCAGAAACACGGATATATGTACACGGTCAATAGCCGATCGTTGCACGGTAATTGGTACGTTCGTTGTGATTTTACGCAAGTGATACAAATCGAATAACACGCGTCGAACGCAGCAGCATAATAAGCTATAAAATTAATTTCTCCCCGTTGTTCGAAATATTCAAATATTTTCTTTATTTTAATCTTTCCTGCTGTACCTTTCGCGTAATTTCAACGGAGATATTCCCCCGTGTTTCACCTGTTAAAATGTAAACTACGTAAATGGATAATTTCTCCGAATTAAACATAATTATACGTATTTATTCATTAAATGTTCCACGTTCAATATTGATAAACGATATGTACCGTAAAACGTAAAACTGAACAGCTTCATGCCGCTCTTTTTATCATAATGCAACGCGTGATTCGACGATGGAATAAGCAACGAAGTCATTTCGAATGATCGTGAGAAAAAGCTGAAACGAGTATTCCACGTTTCTCCATGATCCCCTCGAGTTTTACGTCGATTCGAACCCGATCCTTCCCATTCTGACAACGCAGTCTCCCGAATTGACAAATTACCGATAAATCGCGTTCCATCGAAGAGATCGTTGCCATAAGCTGCGCACTGATAAACGACGTATTAACGCGTACGCGAGTACCAAGCTAAATGGAAAGAAAAATTTATCCACCGGTTAAACGCAGAGGGAAACAAACTGCGAACGTCGAAGTTCCCCAATTTCGTCGCCATCTGTAAAGAGTCCGAATTTTTCCGTTCCCTTGGTCACGGAAAACAAAAAAAAAAAGAAAAACCAGGAAAAAAAATACCGTCAGGACAAAACTACAACGCCAAACATCCGGGACCAAAAACGAGTAGGAAACGAAGAGAAAAGGGAGAGAGAGAGAGAGAAAAACAAAACGGTGGAGCTTTCACGCAAAACCCTATTCAAATTTTCATCTCCCTAAACGCATATTTCTTCGTTAAAAGCTGCCTATCGGTGCAGCGCGCCGCCATCGATAACACGCAACAACCGCTCACGCCCAACCCTCGAGTCCGATCTTTTTGAAGGGTCCAAAAATTCCGTGCCGGATCGCGCAAGTTGGCCGAAAAAGCCGGGAAAAAAGGAAGGAAAAGCTGGAAAAAAAAAAGGAAAAAAGAAAAATTCGCCGAACCTCCGCGCGGACCCTCGGCGACCCCAACAAATTTCCGCGCCGCGACGCGACAGAGCCGAAAACGGCCGACAACAAACACACTCGGCTGCCAAACGGGCCAATCCATAGGTTTTGGAAAGCGGACGGAGAGATCGGCTGCGAGAGATCGAGAGGCTCCTAACGGCCACCCCCGCGTCCGCCTGCAATCTGTCCGCTGGCCGCAGCAACCCCCGCTCGCCCAACCCCCTTTTACTTCGCGCGCCGCCAGAGACAGAGACATTTGGCGCGCGTACTTCTGCCATTCCATTTAGCCGAGCGTTCCGCGCCGGTTCAGGAGAAAGCCGGCCTCGTATACCCGCGACGAGAGTAACGCGTTAGGGACGAGCAGGGGCGGAGGGGGTGCGGGAAAAGAGGACGCGAGGCGCGACAGAGGAATTCGCAGCGATGGGGTACGGAGGAAGAAGGGTGACGAGAGGAAGAGAAGCGAGAGAAAAGAGAGAGAAGGGAGAAAGGAGACGCGGAGGGTGCACGGAGCCAAAGCGTCGCGCCAACGGTTAGCTACACACACCGGACTCTTTTCCCGGGGAGAAAAAGGACCAGTCAACGTGGGACATATAGGCACGGAAGGGATGATGGCACGCGCGTGTACCGAGTGTAGTGTCTGCGTAATCCGAGCCGTTGCATTATGTCGCGACTCTGTCCCTTTGCATTAGCGCGCGTCGCGGGGACCATGGTTTATGTTCCGTCGCCAAAGAATCCTCGTTCGTCTGCTAGCCGAACAGGCGTAGCAAGATTCCGCGTATCGATCTCTGCTACCAGCAAACCGTGAGATCACGCACGGCTATCCGATTCCGCGAGAACCGTGTTAGCGTTCGATCCTAGGGGTCGGAGCGATGGGTGTGGAGCGTCGGGGTGGAATTGGGGGGGTGATTTCCCTCTTTTCCGATTTTTTTCCTTTTCCGTGGGGGTTTTTCCTTACCGTCTCGTTTGGATGGACGAGAGTGCCGTTGGGTTTTTGAGGAACGACACACGATGACGAAGGGGATCGATTTGTCGGGCGAAACGAATGTTTGCGTGGCGTATCGTTTTACGATGGGGATCGATGGGTGTAATTGGGGCTTGCGAATGTTTAATGTACTCCGTCACGGGAAGTTGCTCGGCTTCTTCCTGGCAATCGTTAACCTTTTTCGACGTGGTTCGAACCACGGTTTCCTGGTGGAAAGGTACTTTTCCAATGGCTCTGACGCGGTATCGCGTATCCGTGATTAATTGCTCAACGCGAAAAAATAAACAGCAGCTTTGCGGTAATTATTAGCCCACGTTTTCTGTCCAACTTTGGATGGACGTGATAAGATTAATGACGATTTGTATATACTCTTGTGATTTTTTAGGTGTCTTAATTATAATATCCAACGAGACCTTAAGAATAAGGTAAAGAAAATTAACCCATTGCTTTATTACACGACAGAGATTAATTTGAACTCTGGCTTCATATTGGCTTCATATATATGAAATAAATGAAATAAAATTAGTATTATATTTAGATAGTTATACGTAATCTCTGGCTGAGTAACTTCAGTCGCGTTTCTAGGATTAATAAAATTCAAATTTAATCCCTACACACCGGTTGTGATTAACCACCGGTCGCTTTGAAAATAATTCGAGTGGAAGAAAAGAACGATGGAGTACTCGTTCGGCTGAAATCAGAACGCGGCTCATAAATTGGTACCGACGAAAATTCGGGCGAAATATTAAAATTTCATTGTATCCGCCGTTGAAGTTTGCGCCTCCGGTCCCGTTGCACCTTTATTTCCTTTCGCAGTCCCTCTAATATTTCATAGGGTTTCCTCCTTGCACTTTCCGAAATAAATATCTACCCGCCAGCGGGATATTAAACTCGCGGTTTCATACCGGCGCGTTTTTATTTAACTAGACACCGTGAGTCAAATTCGCTGATTCCATTGAATATTTTACCAACAAAATTATCTTCGCTTCCCTTTGAATCTTCCGGCAGCGCGAAACCTCCATGGAGACGCGAACGTTAAAGCCAGACGAATTTTCCTATATCAATGGTATTTAAATTCAAATTAAACGTAGAACCCAAAGGCAAATGAAATTTGAGGATAAAGAGTAGAAAATTTTAATCCCAAGTTACGCGCCAGCTTTCCTGTGTTTCAAAGATAGCAAATTAAAACCGACGAAAACTCGATTCGACGAGGAATGGAAATAATATCATATTCGACAAGAAATGCAAATCCCGAGATCGATTCCAGTTTAAAAGCCCCAGCACGAAAAACCCGATTATAAATTGGCCCGATATCGAGCGGGCGAAACCGCGAGGCCGATAAAAATTGCGACATCCTGTTCGTGGATCAACCTTCATCCCCGCGAACTAACGAAACTACGCTTCGACAGGTGTGTTGTTACCACCGTGGAATTAATACGAATTTCCATAACTATCAGACGAGGTTATCGCAACCATACGACCACCCACGTGTAATAGTAGCTAAGTACAATCGTACAACCATGGAAACAACCATAGCCTAAACTCCTTCGGTTTTGCAGACTAACTATCATCGTCGTCGTCATTCGTGTAAATCGTGCAAATTTTTCTATGCAAAATGCTATAGATCCTCCAATAGCCACCATTTTTGTCTCCTCACGAGCGTACGATTTTTATCAAATATTTTCATCCACCATGACATCTATATTCCCGTATTTTTGTCAAATTACATAGAATATGGAACTATGTATTGCGTATAAAAATTGGGAAAAATCGAATGAAACTAGAAATAACGATAATAAGTTCTCTGTTTTACTGGATGATATTTGGATGATATTTTTTGGCATTTTCGAGAGGCAGAGTACGTAGAAAGGTGTGCAACGTTAGGTAGAAATGGAAGATAGAGTGTGCTTCGAAAGGTAAATTCGATCTCGAAAAGCGGATTATAGTCGAAAGCTAAAGGAGCAAGAAGTCGCAATGATAAATCACGAGCAAGATTTCTCATACAAATCGCGTAACACTCGGGATCGTAATTTTTCTCGCGCTACCACGACTTCAAAATTTTATGGACAATTGAGTTTCACGTCCTAAATTTTCGCAATCGAGCATTTTCCGAACATATTCCGATCGTAATTTATCCGCCCCGTCCTTCGGAATACGATCATCAGGTCACGTATTTCTTTGCCCATAAAATTTTTACGCCGCGTTTCAGCGTCTCTCGGACTACTCCTAGTTTCACTTTCGCGATCGGGAATACATTAATGAATTTTTAGACGTCTTCCGCCTTCCTCCTTTTACGATATATTCGTCTCGTATCGTTGCTCTAATACCAGGATTCTTATTAATTTTAATTCCATTCCCAAATTCCATGTTCCTTCGCACCAAAAATAAAATCGGAGAAAGAATAGTAATTTTAGCAAATTTTAATTAACAGCAGGATCTAATTTGAGACAGAATTATTAAAAATAATTTTCATTTTACCATACATTCATCTCGTATCGTTTCTCTAATATCAGAATTTTTATTAATTTTAATTCGAGTCCCAAATTCCACGTTCCTTTGTACCAAAAATAAAATGGGAAAAAGAATAGCAATTTTAACAAATTTTTATTAAAAGGAGGATCTAATTCGTGACGGAATAATTACAAATAATTTTTATAAAAATTTCATTCCAACTCGAATTTTCGTCTCTCTTTTCAATGAATGCGATCAACTCGATGAAAATAATAGCTTTGGCTAAAAAGACAAAAATTTATTTCACGCGAGAACTGACCACAGATGAACGTAATCGATCTTCTTCTCGGTTACGCAAATCTAATTCTCCAATCACGGAATAATCACGAATTATTCTCGAGAATCCACGTTGAAATTTAAATTTCCACTTTCGTTTCCGATAACAAACAAGCTTCAAAGCGGAGCAATCGTTCCGGATTCGCGGCAAAGCGGCGAAATTCGTTTCGCGCAAGTAACGAGCGCGCAAAAAGGAAACGAGAAAGAAAGAAAGGGTGGAAAAAAGGGGAAAAAAGGGAAACGGAACGACCTTGTTCCCAATTTTTCAATTTATCAGCCGGGATCGGCTGACCCGTTGAAATTTCAATTCGCCAAAGAGGCGAACGGCTGGATCGAAGTTTCGCTCGGGCTGTGCCGGAAACAAGGACGCATGGCGCGAAATTCGCCACGACTCGAGCAACAAATATTTCAGCACGTCCACCGATAAATCACGAGTCTGCGTCACGACGCTGGATCCACGAATTTCAGACCTGCAAGAGGTTCGACGAAATTATGGGAAAAAAGGGGAAGCTATCGCCGACTACGCCGCCATCTTGGGAAAAACATTAATCACTGAAATAGCGATTATTTTTTATCGAAAAAATTTTATCAAGAAATCCTAAACTGTACTATGGCGCGTGTTTCGATTTACTCTAATAAAAATCCAAGCAACTTAATTGCGTTTTCTTTCATCTTGACTAGAACTATTATAATTAGAACTGACTGGTTTAATTTAATTTAATTCTCGTAGCTAAGGAAGATACGAATTATTTATGCGTAAAATCGATTAACGCGCGCTCAGAGAGGATTCAAATAAACCGCCAATTATGCGACGCGGTCTGACGCAATGGCGTCTGTAATTGTTACGCATGCGCAAGATCTGCTCGACGCGAGCACCGGGACGTTAGTCAGGATTAAGAAAGCACCGAGTACCGGGAATTTCAGAAAGTTTCTCACGAGAAGTTCGATGTTATTACTTAGATCCGCGACCGCCATTTGCCTCGATCTTAGCGGATTTCGAAGACTCGACGTAATTTCCGGTTCGGCGGAAGGGAAAAAATCCCTTTTAAGGGAAGGATATCGACGACTTCCTTTCTCTGTCCCTTAATGTTAACCGAGGTAGAATCTCGAGTGAACGGTGATTCGACTTTCCGAATGAATGTTCTCTACCTTTCGAATCACTCCTTTTCCTTTAATTTAAGAGGAACTAAAAAGGACGATCGTACTCTGGAAAATAAATATCGCTCTGCAGAGGTAGCCCGAATCAATCACCGCGAAAAAGCAACACGTTTCGGGTAATGTGTAAACACGTAAGAATACAGCGATCGTTGTGTAATTTCATGGGAATCGAAAAATAACACGGCGAGAACAAACGAGAAATAAATACCCGTCACGATTTGCCGCAGTTTCCCAGCAATTTAGCCGTCAACCGGAGAGAAAAGGAATACGCCAGAACTCGATACACTTTCGTTAATTGACCGGGAATTTTAAAAAACCCGCGCTTTTTGAAAGAGGATCCCGACAGGAGATAAAATCGTGCCGCGGTTATGTTTCTCTGCAATGAAACGATCCGGCGTCGAAATTAATTTCCAAATAAATTCCCTCTCGGGTAAAAATATCTCGCGAGCAAATAAAAGTTTCATTCCTCGAACGACTAACGGGCAGAGGGTACATACTTCGCGCAACTTCAAACGAACAAACATCTCCGCCATTCTTCTCCTACGTGTCCCGACAAACGGACTATTCTTCACCGGCAGGAACACCGGCTAAATCGGCGAAAGACAGGGCCGGGAACACGGTATACGATTTATACAGAGATCGAAGCTCGGCGGCCATATTTCAAGAAGAAAATCGAACGGGCGCGACTGCAGGAAGAAGAATAAAAGAGGTAAAGACAGGGAATGATCGACGAAGAATAGTAAGAACATTTTATATCCTTGATATACCTTATTCGAGAATCTATTTTATTTTATTTCATATTGCTGTAATTTCTAGGATGAAATCAAAGCGTTTAGCGTGCGGAAAGTAACCGTGTTCAGTTGTACAGCAATAGATATATAAAGGTGAAATATATTATATACTTATGCGAATATAAAGAAGAAGAGGTTTAACCCTTTGGACTCGAGAGGTGCCTCTAGATCACCATTTGATAAAATTTCGAAGCTCGATATTAATTAATATATCAAATTTAAAATAATATAACAGTGTGCGAGGTATCGAAATTGAATAATTCTACGTGTTAATTATTATACGATTTCTTATTTACTACTCAGAAAATATCATCCACCTTATGGAAGAAAATTTTTCAACTCGTACCCTTCTTTAGCCAAAAAATCGTCGAGCGCAAAGGGTTAAACACGTCCTTATGAGTTACAGTACTTTAAAACCGTTCTACACTGTTCCGGATTTGAGACTAACTGCTCCAGGAGACAGCAGGTCCTTTTAACTCTTTGGGGCACGGTAGGATTAAAAGTTTCCCACCTTTTTGATGCATCGTAATGCATGCTGGGACATTTTTAGTCCCACCTCGAAATATTGCAATAGCTGCACGCGCATAGGTTTATATTTCGTGTTATTTACGTAAAGCAGTTGGTAATACCTTCGACAAATGTTATAAATGTATTCGCTCGTGTTGGCAACATTCAACATGCCAGTACAGGTTCATCGATTGTTGCAAGCGGAAAGTTTATCGCGACAATCTTTCTTTCCTGGTTTTATGTTTATACATTATGCGATTCCTTTATCGGTAAAAATATACCAATTTTGTTTCATTTAAAACGCGATAAAATTTCTGCGCAACATGGGTCTATTTTATTATCTGAAATCCTGTGCCGCAAAGAGTTAAATCCAAAAGCCTGCATGGTATCGAAGGCCTTTGAAGTCCAAAGGGGGGCATTGGATTGCAACCTCTAGCAGTAATTAATTTACAACACATATATTCTTATTATTTTCTATATGTTGTATTTACCTGTGTTGTAATTTAATACCGTTTATTAAATATTTATATATATATAGGAAAAGGTATACCTACATATCTAGATACTATTTAACACTAGGTTTACGGTCGCTATCTGTATACCTATTTCTAAGAACACCTGACAAATTGACAGGTAAAAGAAACCACGTGCCTTCTTTTTTAACGATTAGTTTAATTTAAAAACAATTATATATTATATTAACAGTCTTAATATAAGTTAACTAAATCTGTTACCATCGTATAATTAGAGCAACCCTTCCGTCAAATTGACGGGTTCTGTAAATCTAGTGTTAAATACGCGTAATTCTAGGGTCCCCATGCTACCAATGTCTTTTAATAGTCACAAAAATACAGTTCTGATAACTTTAATATTTCGTCACTGGTTTCTTCATTAGTACCAATTATCGACACGTGCTAATTCCATTTAATATTCGTGTTGCAGATGAAATCGTTACAAATTACTTGTAAAATCCTATTTCACTGGACAAAGAAGGACATCGTCCAGTTATTGGTATGCAACGTGTTAAATAACGCGGAATCATATATATTAGACCCAAGTTCCGGGACTAAATTGGGACTAGACACCGGAAGAGGGAAAACCCACGCGAGTAGAGTGGAGAACAAATGCTTTAAAGCCTGTATCGCATCGTTGATTCCAACAGATCTCTCTAACCTAAACCTCCTACAAGCATGGAGAACCACGAAGGTATTTCATTTATTTCCCAACTACCCGTTCTCCTCTTTCCCCGCGGACGCGTTCGATCCGCGCGCTAAAAGCCGCAGCGTTTTCCACCCCCGAGGCCAAGGACTGCTCTGCAAAGAGTCGTAAAATAACAACCGCGACTCTTTTGTTGGCCGCCGTAATGATGTATAAATGGGAACCGCTTTGTAATTAATATTCTTTCCTACGGCCAACCCGCCGAGCGTACCAGCCTGTACGTGTAATACCTGGCGAACAATAACGCGACCTTTTTAATATTTTCTCGAACAGCCCGACCGGTTAAAGGCTGATCCTTGTTTTTCGAGCACGGTGAAAGGAAAACGCGTGCACCGTGGGGCGAACTTCTTTTTAATTCTGCTGCAACCGGAGGAGCACACCGGCAGGAATATCAACCTGTCTCGTCGCTGGAGAACAGGCAAGAAACGTTCGATCTTGGTCTTTCGTTCCGGGCACGAAAGAGGTTGCCCCGAGTCACGACGGGAATTATTAAGCGAGACTTGGCTGGAATTATCATCGACGGACGAGCGGTTATCGGCTGCTTTTCCGAGTATTTTGCGACGATACGCAAGCCTGGGTACCGGCGTACGCGACTCTGTTCCAGGAGGTTTTGTTTCCACGGGCGAAACGGGAAAATTGGAAAGGTGCTGAGTTTACAAGTTGCATAAGCGTGTGTATTTTCTGCCAGTGCGTTCGCAGGAAATATTTGCGAAAGATAAATTACCGTGAAGCGGAATATAAGTCGAAATGAGTTTATAAAACATGTTTTCAGAAGGTGAAGTTGAACGAGTGATATACGATTTAACGTGAACGAGTTAGCGTTTATTAAAGTTCGTTAAAGTAATTCGTTTAATTAGTGCTCCGGGTTAACAGAGTAAAGGTTTTACGATTTCGTTGAATTTTATATGGTTTAAATATGTATTTGAATATGTTGGTTCTTTTACACTGTATAACCTACTATGCTTTTATACTTCATACGTGTGCGGGTAATTACGAAAGTAGCCGAGGTAAAAAATCTGAAAGAAATTAAATTTTCAGTTATTTTTCGTTATATTTGTATATAGAGGTAGCGAAAAGAGAATCGTCGAACTGAGTTTGCAATTTTTTCGTTTCACCGATCAACTTGCCTGTCGCATGATTTAAACCGCTCTCGTAATCATCGGTGCACGTACTTTCGAATATGCATCAGAGTACACGTAAAAATAAATGATACAGTGTCTTGGAAAAATTATTCAAATTATATCTCTTTACGCCAAATGAATTTTCTTAACAAGAAACCAATAATCATCGGAAATTATAAGATCTATATCGATCCAATGAATTTTTGGCACCCCCTTTTGCTGGTAGCGGAAACATGGATTCGCGAGAATCATTATTATCCTACTTTCCCCAACGTTTCTAATATTTTCTTCCTTTTCCTAAATTATAATTTATTTCGCGTCGTTATTTTAGTCGTAACAGATATTATAGTAATTGCATTACAGAAATTACAATCAATTACTACAATTATGGTGATTAAGTATGCAAAGAGAATTTATTATGAAGGGAATTACAATAAGAGAAGCTCGTGTTAGGCAGATTATAAACAAGAATAAGAAAAATCAGTATGTGGGGGGTCCTCCGCCTGTGGGGGGAAAGTCGACTGGTCGCAGGAATCCTCTATGTGGCGATGGTGCTAGAAGGGACGAAAGGAAAAAGGGAAGGGATGCGTTTGGTCCTGGGGCCTGCTAGTGGACTCATCGATAAGACACCTAGGAGGCCCAATTTTTGTCTCCAATTTAACATACGTTTAACACTAGAACTACCAATCCACTGGTCCCAGAATTTTCCTTTTTGCAATCGCCGAACACATACACCTGCTTTAAGAATAAAATTGGTACCAACTCGTATTAAGAAAGAAATCGATAAATTCACTCGTATTCATCGTCTCTGCTGAAATTACTATAATCTACGCACGTTATAGTTAGGTACCCATTAAAGAAGATAAATTCACTCATATTCATCGTCTCTGCTGAAATTACTATAATCTACGCACGTTATAGTTAGGTACCCATTAAAGATCGGTAGTTCTAGTGTTAATGCGCCAGAAACTAGATACAATAATGTAAAACATCATATAAAAGAACCAAAACGTAGAAAAGAGTTACAAATGAAAAGTGTATACGAATCAAGGGAATCAGTTCCCTTGGTCCTTCCACATAAAAGTCTTAGGAGGGATGAAAGGAAAAAGAAGGGATGCATTTCGTCCCGGGCCTGATAGTGGACTCCTGAGTAAGACTACCCTAGCAGGCCCTGCCTTATACCGGGATACTATTGGAAGCTCTGGAAATTATATGTATACGAAACGAAGGTTTTCCAAGGACTTTCTAGCAAGTCCTCAGACCTCCTTGAAGTTAGGATCCATCTAATGGCGAGGATGAGAATGATAATCGCCACAAATGAAGCAAGGGAATACAAAATGAATGGCACACGAACCTCTGTATCGCGAATAGCGATTACTTCATTACCAACACGCGTTTTAAACCCTGTTTAGGGTTTTTACCCATTTCGTATCAGATGCTTGTTGCTCCTCGTTCAATTCATGGCTGCTTATTACTACGTAAACGTTTCCCGTTTCACGCATCTTTTATCAGCGTCCGAGATGAAAGGCTTCTAATCTACGTCTGCCGAGTTTTATTTCACGAATCCATCCTCGATCCGGCATACTTTATCGACGGAGAACTACACGGAAAGCAAACGATCTTCACGGCAATTACCGCTACCGAGATTCTCAAATGAAGCAAAGATCCGTGCACCATTAGGGTCTTTTTTCTCCCGCGAGCAAACGAAATTCTGGTTACACAGAGTATAACCGTAGACCAGGGCAGCAAGGATTCCCGTAGTTCCTCCCGGTTCGCGTTATAGCCGCGTAAGATAACGAGTTTCGGAATATTTAGACTGCAATTTATCCCCGCTTGTATCCGAGATCGTGAGTTCGATGTAATTCCTGGGACGATTTAATATACATCCGGCAAACCTATTTCAATTTTAATGCAACGCTTACATCCTCGCCGCGGTGTCCGCCCCGCGAGTTTTAATATCCCCGGATATTCTCGGGCCCGCTGCACCCTTTCGAGGGTTCGCAACGGGCGGCCTGAAAAATACGCGAGAAGCGCGTCTTTTTATTTCCCCGACCCGCGATCCCTTTAATTCCACGCAACCCCATCGGTCTCCTGTCTTCGCCCCCCGCGAGATTAGGTAATTACAAACCGGCGTGGTAAAAATCAGATGGTAACGAAATTCAAATCGGAATACGCTAATCCGACCTCCAGAGAAATCGAGGGAAATATGAAAATCGTCGAGTTGGTCGGAGAGGGCGGGAAAAAGAGGGAGAAAGCGAGAGAGATGGAGACAGGGGAGAAGGAAAAAGGAAGAGAAGGAAGACGAACTGGCTCGAAAATCTCATTTCTGAATTACATCGTCTCCGTTGGCACGTTCGTCCTCGGTCAGGAAACTTCGCGCTGGAATTGTAATTCGTTCTAGCCGAAGATGCGAGTTCACCTCCTCCTCTCTCTCTCTCTTTTTCTCTCTCTTGAGAACAAGAAGGGGAGCAGTGGAAACAGAGGCGGTGACGGTGGAGAAAAAATCGTGGAAATTTCGTTAAGCACATTACGAGCGTGGAACTGCATTAAAAAGCTCGGCGCACGTCGACGCAGTGAAAATCCGCGTTGCAAACATAACTTTTTGCAGACGCCCCGTTTGTTTCGACGCCACCCCCGTAATAAATGGATCAGCAGTTTTCCGGCGTTTAACGCCGCCGGGAAACAGATCGAATGACAAACCGAACCGGTTTAACGCGGATTCATGGCGATCGATTCGCGAATCGATCCGGTGATTAAACGCGCGCCGCATCTTCCGGTTAATTAGCTTTGACGCGATTACGCAACCCAGAGGAAGTTGTCCTGTTTGCTTCCAAACGGAGCAACGATCTCCGATTTTTCTTTCCATTTTCCGTTTTATTTATTATCACCCTCGTTGCTTTTTTGCTGCTTTTTCGAAGCACGAATTTATGGTGTTACTCGAGTTCACACGCGTCGCAAGAATGGGGCACGTGTCGCGCCCTCGGCGATGATAAAATCCACCCCAACTGAGGCGTGAGGTCAGAAAACGCCAGGTAAGGTCATAAATCATCTTTTGAATTGTCGAATCTGCCTTTTACCCCTCACTCCAGTACACCCATTGTCCACTTACAGCGCAATCCGTGTTCTTTCAACGGCGATCACAAAATCGCCTAACTTTCCTCTTACTGCAATCAAGGTTAACAACCCTTCGATGGAATCGCGAAGCGGGAAACTTTAAAATGTCACAGTCCACACTGGGAAATTTTTAAATACGAATTGAAATTTGAAACGATTGAGTGGAATTTAAAATGTACCAAATATACGTTCAAATTTTAAACAAAATTTGAAATATAAATTTTTGAATGTTAAACTGAAGAAATATATAGTCGATTAAAATCGAAGCTCGTGGATAAGATTTACGAATCAAAGAATCTTACACGAAAAATTTAAAATATACCAAATATATGTTCAAACTTTAAACGAATATTATACAAAATTTGGAATATAAATTTTTAAATGTTAAGACTGAAGAAATATATAGTCAATTAAAATCGAAGCTCGTGAATAAGATTTACGAATCAAAGAATCTTACACGAGAAATTTAAAATATATCAAATATACATTAAAACTTTCAACGAATATTATACGAAATTTGGAATATAAATTTCTGAATATACAGACGAAAGAAATATATACTAAAATAAAATCGAAGCTCGTAAATAACATTTACAAATGAAAGAATCTTGCGCGAAAAATTTAAAATATACGAAATATACATCCAAATTTTAAACGAATATTATACGAAATTTGGAACATAAATTTTTCAACGTAAAAACAAAAGAAATATATACTCAATTAAAATCCAAGCTTATGAAGAACTGTTTACGAACCAGAAAATCTTACACGAAAAATTAAAAATATATCAAACATACATTCAAACATTAAATGAATATACAAAATTTGGAATATAAATTTTTAAATATGGAGACGGAAGAAATATATACTCGAATAAAATCGAAGCTCGTGGATAAAATTTACGAATCAAAGAATCTTACACGAAGAATTATCGTGTCTCCGTCTGATTTAAAACTCAAACTCGAGTTTGACGAGTATAACGCTAATTTGTTACAGAGTATGGAAGTTATCTTATGCATATGGGAATACTCTATAGTACTGGACGAATTCACCACTCTAATCTAAACGGTATGAAACTGCATATTTTGCGAATTCTATGGAACAATGTTACAAACCTAAACCTTATTACAACGACATCCATATTTCGTCTATCAGAGATGCTCAAAAGCCATTACTGGACTGCTACATGCGAATATTACTCATTCGTTATTTAATTATTATTTCGTATAATTAATATTTCCTTTTCCCCTTCTCCCTTTTATTTAATAAATAATTTTCAGATCACACGAGTGCAAAACCTAACCCGTTTCTAAACCTGCGATTAAAAATCATTCTATTTTTCCTGAGACCCATGCGTAAACTCCTTTACCTACCACAAACGTCCAGTCGTGGTAGGTTTAATTTTAATACTAGAAAATCCACTTTGGCTCGCGGGGCACGATTTGGCCATTGTTGCTATAGTACCTGTACTCTGTACTCCAAATATTTGTATACCAGAAAACAGCCATAATAAAAGCGTAATTGAAAACCGAACAATTTTCGCTGCCCCGCAATTTTCGTGAGATTACAAAATTCTATCTAATCTCGTGTCCTAAAAGAAGCTATATCTACAGACACAACCGAATCTCGATAATCGTAATTAACGCTCGGAACTTTAAACGGCGAGTAAAAATGAAAGGGCGAAAATATGGGATATTTTTCGTAGCAATAAAAGCGTTAAACTTTCTTTCACGATCTCGCGAATATTCCAGCACCGATGGAAAACTCTGGTGAAAAAAGTAGCCAGACACCGTGCTCCTGAAAACTAGGCAGGAATGGAAAAAACGGCGAAGAAAAAGGCAACCCCTCTTACACTTTTCATCTCGCTCAAAGCAATCTACGTACGGCTACATACGGCATCAAATCGCGCTATCCGTTTGCGGGCGATCAGATCTCAGAGGGAGACGCGACACGCGATAAACATCGAAAATCCGTGGAAAGTATGGAAATAATAACGAAAGGGCGGCGAGGAGTAGGGGGCAGCAGGGGCGGAAGGAGAGGGAGAAAAATTCGGAGCACATTGGACGGGGGACATGGGTCGCGGTTCCATTTACCGAGTGATTGGTCAGCTGAATGATTGGATGGCCGCCTTTTGGCGCAATTTTGCCAGATCCAATTCCCGCCGCGTATTTTCTTTATCGGACTACAGCTTGAATCGTTCGGTTCCGTGCGAGAGAACCGTTTGCCCTGGCCGTCGCTATGCACGCTCGCTGGAAATCGGTTCAACTTCTAATTGCTCCTCAAAACGTTCTCGTCGAAATAATTACCCAAAGAGGCAGCTTAATAACCTAATGAGCGTGGACGTTTCCCAGCTTCTCTTTATTTCTTGTTTTTCTTCCATTCTTTTTTCCCGGGAGCTTTCGTGTAATTTCGAGGCAAGCACTTCTACGAAGCTGTATCCCGTATCGTGATACAACCGTCGCATGCTACAAAGTACTTTCCATCGATTCTAGAGTGGCTCGTTTTCTTTCTTCGTCTTTTTAGTTTTTTCCTTTTGCCTCATTTATGCCCTTGGAAGATAGCGTCCCAACGACTTTGCAATGGGCATCGGCTTTTATGGTAAGCAGAAGCTTTCTCGGGGTAGCATTTAATACCGCGCTACATATCCGCCCGTGTCGGAGTAAATTAGCGTATTGTAAATATAAAACGTTTAACGGCAGTTGGAAAACGCCATTATCGAAGATATTTGAAATAAAAATTCAAACGGAGAGATATTCGTTTGAGAAGAGAGAAAAAATGGTTGGAGATATGCTAGGAAAGGATATATGTACTCTGTTTGGTTCAAATATCATTCGTTTTTCAATAGACGCGACGGTTAGTGTGCCGCCATTTTTAATTTTGAAATGCCGCGCTGCGCAATTTTTCCCGAACTGTCTAACCTCGAAATTCACCTTACGGCGGCGACGATTGACGATTTATCGAAAACCGTTAGGAACTGTCGGTACAATAGGACACTTACCTTTCACAATGGCCGACGTGGAAAAAACGACGAAAATCAGGATCAGCCTCATCGGTGACATCGGTTTCATTCCGTACTCCTTCATGGTTAGAATGAATCCGCTACAGGAACATAGATGAACACACCGAACACGAAAGAACGTATATAAACACAGAAAGGTCCACTCGCACACCGACTAAACGTATTCTTTCGTTCTTAGAAAAAGTCACTTCACAGTTCACGCGCACAGTGCACCGTCATTTATCGTAAAATCGGCATGGAATAATGTTCACCGTGAATTTCAATGGAAATCGATCGCAATTTCGATTCTTCGTTGCATTCGAGAAGTATTCTTTTCCATCAAGCACGTATGTAACTTTTTCAACGTTTCACAAAAATTTCACGCGAGCAGCTGTTTACCACTCGATCGGAGAAATATCACGAATATGCAACGAATTTCGTCACCTCCGAATATTTCTCCTTATGTTCGAACGTCGGTCTTTCTCGCGCAACACTTTTCACTTTTTCGAACGAAATTCGTAACGAACGCGATTCGTAATGCGTCACAACGTTCCAGTATCAGTTGCCGCGTTCAACAGTTCGATATCCTCGAGAAATGCGTCTGATTGGCCGACAAATAATCGAAGGCAGAAATCAAATCGAAAGATAACCTATCAATTGAATCGTACACTGACAGATGTCAGGAGACAATGTTTCCGTTGCAACCGTAGGTTATACGCACTCACCGGCTCGAAGATTTCAAATGTATCGTTTTTTCGGAGCACTTATTCCTTTCGACACGCACGACGTCACGACGTATTCGTATCTGACGAGGAGTATACGAATAACGCGAATTCGCGATCGACGCGTTCGAGAGATCGATTAATAGAGGAGTGGGGAGGTTAACACTGCACCGCGAGTCCGCTCGTAACAGGTGAATTGTCAAAGGACGCGGAATCACTGCATTCGAATTCGTTCACTGGCGACAGCTTCGAAACCAATCGCTTCATTGAATATCCACGCGAAAATCAGCTTTGTGTCTGGGTCTCTGTCGTTCGTTTCTGAACACGAACATCGATGACAGCGATCACCCTCTTATTTTTGCCGGTTTCCATGCACGTTCGCGACTTTTCTTCTAGTCTCGTGCTTCTTCGTTGCTAATTTCCCAACAAGCGTCCGCTGCTCCGATTTTTGCGCGCGTCACTTATTAATCGTCGAAAAGCAGCGTGCCAATTTGCGTATCACTTGTAATCTATGGGAGCCCGATACGAACACGTACTCATCACTGGATCACGCGACGAAGAAATAAAACTCGCATGTACCACCGCACACCTACGCGGGAGTGTGAACACTGTGGAGTTGCTCGAAAGGGAAGGAGGCCTCTGCCCCCGCAGAGATCCACGGAGATTGCCGAACAGAGCCGAGCAGGCACGAGCGTACGGACGACCAGCATCCAACTGCACCTCCCAACCCCTACGGCCTGTGAGCGCAGTGCGCACGCAAAGCACTTGACACGATGAGGATGAGAAGAACAACGCAGATGCGGAAAATCGACGGAAAACGTCGTCAAGATACCGTGGATCCTACGGGCATAGGGTGAACCGATTGTTCGGATCTTGCATTCGCCTCGCTCTTGCAATCTTTTTCAACTGTCCGTGTGTGCGTTGAAAAAGCGTTACTTTTAACCAAAACATATGCGCGCGGTATGACTGGACGAGTAATACAAAGACGACTAAAAAACGTAATTTAACCTCAAAAAATTCTCGTAAATTTATCGATAATAGGGAAAGCAGAGAAACGAAAACGATCGAGTCGAAAATATAACGAGACAGATTTAGAAATTTCTTTGTCGGAATGACGATGGTGAAATATTTTGATATGATATTACTTTTCAAAAACTATAATTACGAAACCATAATTATTTCGAAAAATGTGAAATATTTATAGGTTATTATTATAAATTCATATATTTTCTATTATTAACTGTTTTAATATTAATTTTATGCTTTTTAACGTTTTCAAAATTATTCGTTTTTACCTAATAATTATTTATGATTACGATATACTATATTTTCGTATCGATAACAATTATTTTACGAATACAATATTTATTCCATATAAAATGATTAATTCCGAAATTTTTTAAATAAAATTTCACTTCTGTTTCACAGGACTATTTGGAAAGTTCTATGGCAAACTAAAAAGCTTCAAGTGAGCATTGTCCAGTTTGATCACCCAGTATAAACTCTAAAATACATCTGGTACACATAAGTGCACACGACAATGCGTAATTTGACAAACAAAATTCTAGTTTCAACTAATGTTCAGGACTCCTACAAAAAAATTATACGTATCCATTTTTAGGTAAAATTATAGACATTTTATGAATTATAATGTTTAAGGAAATATTTTATTCGATATTTTTTCTTCCATTTTATGCAGATTCTCACTCCAACAATGTACATAATACACGAGTCGTGAACTAAATTACAAAAACATAATTGGAATCCCAACAACTTTTGCATTTTGAAGAATGCAGTTTCGAACTCGTGAATCAAAATGTATGAGACGACTCTCACGAAGTATCAATTTTTATTCGATATTCAAATTCTCTGTTTTAAAAATATATTAATGACGTTTCGAAATACTGTTGAAAATTTATTTTATTTGCGAAGGACTAAAAACAAATAAAACCAAAATATTTAACTATGATATTTTACGATAGTTTTAAGCAGCTTTATTTAACAATGCGAATAAATATGAATTTTCAGGAATCAGTACGATATTTTGAACGTAAAAATTACCACAATGTGAACCATTTAATATCGATGATATGAATAATTTGAAAAATGTTAACTGTCTGGGATAAACAGGTAATTGTCTGTATGTCCGATATATTTAATCGATAAATAAATATTTAGTATATAAAAATTGAGAAATAAAATATTTTTCAGGAAATTAAAATTTATTTCTACGAAAACTTATCTTCTTTAATTACAAATCCTTCGTTGTTTGTAAATTTCCAAAAAGATGAAGATAAGAGGTTTCTAACCACTTGCTGCAAGGTAATAATTATCAGACGCACACGAAGTGCATTGTTTCCAGAAACGAAAATGTAATAAAGTGTCCCTAGAGAGTGCAATAACGTGGTATCATGTGCTGCTGTAATACGTACGTAATCCACGATTCTAGAAATTTGGATCTACAAATTCAAAATTATATCTTCAAATGATTAACGACATTTCTCTTTGGAAATTCGAAATCGATTTAACTATTTTCAATTATCTTTTCTATCAATACCAGAAATAGACTTTGTATTTCAGTGTAACTAGATAATGGTATTTCTGCCCGAGTTCAAAAATTGATATTATCATTTCAAATAAATAATACCACGGAAATTAGCGACAAAGTTCGAAATGTTTTCCTTTATTATTTTTATTTACAATATTCATAGAGCAATCTTCTTTATGGCAAAGATCAATAAAAAGTTACAACCTAAGAGAAATTTTCCTTTTCTTTTCAAAATATAAATTTGATGCATTTGAACACAGATCTTTGAATCTTCGTATATAAAAGAACAAACCTTCACTTCCAGAATAAAGAAACGGTACGCCACTGGTAGTTCGCATATCCTCTATATTCTACATCACAATCAACGTGCGTTATAGCTTGAACAATACAAAATCCACGCGTGATAATTATCTCGTGTGACTGGTACATCGTTACTTGGAAAAAGGGATAATAGAATAATACGATAAGCGTATTACATATAATATATATTACGTTTATATGTACAGGATGTTTCATAAGATCTGAATTATTCAAAAAATGAGAATTCACCAACCAGGAAAACGTATTCTGCCCCAACGAAAGGAGTAACCAATAGAAGAATAAATATTTAATGGAGTAAACAATGAAAATGATTTAGAAGTACATGACATACACAGTTAGAAGAAGCTGTTGACGAAGATACGTGAAATAAAAAGAATCGTTTGTCAATTTAAGTCAATTTTTATTTCAAATTGCTACAAAAAATGTTCTATGCGTTTATCTTCCGTTTCAATACAAGTTTGAGATCTCCACAGCGAAAAGAGATACTAGACTTATTAAAAAACTACGCTTTTAAATACATTGTATATGTCGCTTCTGGAAGGCCACCGGAAAGGATAGTTCACTTTTGAAATTCGTCACCGCTGAAATCTCAAACTCAAAAACTACTGAATCGTGTAACTCTTATTGCAAACGTGCAAAGTAGGCCAGAGAGCTCTCATTTTCTAAACATACCGTATCTTAATGAACACCCTACGTATACAGGGTGAGTCTTTTATCAGTCGTCGTCACTCGGTTCTAAATTCTCTTACCGTCAAATAGGACCGCGTGCTTTAAACGGAAGCTGTTCAAAACGATCTCTTCTGAAGCGTCCACGAGGGAAAAAAAAAAAAAAAAAAAAAAAAAATAAAAAGAATTGATAGAAAATTCACCCTATACGTAAAATAGATAATTAACACAAAAACGAAAACAAATAAATACGCTAAATTATATTAAAACATATTCGTCGTTATAAATCGTAGTGTGCGGCATCCTAACTTTTGCTTTGGCATTCTACGCATTTTTTCTTTTCTTTTTCATTTCTTTTCTCTTTCTTTCGCGCGAGGCAAAAATAAACGATTCGTCCGAAAATTTCCGACATCCCTGCGGAAACAACGACGTTGCGCACGTCAAAAAGAAAAAAAAAAAAAAAAAAAAAAAAAAAAAAAATAGGAAGGAGAAGTAGAAGAAGAGATTTCGTACCCCTCTAATTTCCTTTTCTTTCCGTTCCTTCTCCTTCTTTCTCTCATTCGTCGAAGGGATTACAGAGAATGCTAATGAAATTTCCGCTATATTTACCACGAATGTCCCTGTAGTCTTCAAGGAACTGGTATCGTGAACAATACACGTTTTAATGTACATGAACTCGTGTACGTGTACCAGCTTCGGCTGTGTATGTGTGTCTGCGTGTATGTGTATGTGTGTATAGATGAAAATGTGTGCACACGCGCAAAGGGGGAGAACAGAGAGTGAAATGGGGTGGGAGAGAAAACACATGGTAGCAAATCGCGAAGAAGAAAATTTGTTTCGTCGGTATTCATTCTTTTCAGTCTTATAGGTACCTATACTAATCACGATGATGAGAGCAAACCTTGAGTTCCAAGGCTAAGAAATCGCAACGCCACGCGTTCAACGTGCTAGAGAAATAAATTATTACTGCCTTTAGCTTTCGTAGCCATTTCTGTAGTAGCTCTTCCTATATAATTAACACACGAGAAACAAAAGTATCAAAAATCGTACGCTATACCTGAACCTCGCAATATTCTCATTCTTAATCGACCAAATTCGTCGTTTCAATGATCAATCTGATTCTACGCGTTTCCGGCTAAGATCAATGAAACTGGAGTCTAAATGCAAAAATGAAAAGGCACAAACGTGTGATCGGAAAAGTATCCTGAAAATAAAAAATACGACGTAGAAATATTCTCCCTAAAAATCGAACTCCGTGTAAATCGGTCGAAATCGCTGTCGTTGATGGTTTCGTTATCGTTTAAATCCAAGTGCATTCGGACACTCGAAGCGGGAGAAAGTACCATTCGTATGGCTGAACGGTACTTCCAAATGTAAACTCTTATAAAAATGCTCCGCAGCGAGATATATTATTTCTAAATATTACATCCGATTCACCGTCGTTACGTTTGCTATGACACTGTAAGTTAAGGGGGCAGGACAGTGACGCGCTCCAAAAATTTATATATCCTTTGAAATTGTTAACAATTTTTTAAAAGTCGAACGTCAATGTCTAATAAATGTTACGATAAAGATAATCGCGAAATTTCGTAATAATTGGTCCACTGGATCTCGAGATATCTTGCACGCCATTTCGAGAAAAACGCGTTTAAAGTTTCGGAAGGTAATTTTTAAGTTTTTTAATTTTTTAGATTTGTTAAACGATCATCCATTAGGTCTTTTTAATCATTTTTTCGCCGAGTGTGACACATAGTGCAGTAGCTATTGGTCTCACGATTAAATTCATAGTGTTCATATATCATAAGACACTGGAAAAGCCTTTATTAAAAATGATATTAGTAGTAGAAAATATTAGTAGCAATATAAATAACAATTTTCACGTTTGTAATGGCGTTAAATAAACGTTTTTGAGAGCTAAACGCTAAATAGCATTATCAAAATTTCGTTTTAATTTTGGGTCAATCCACCCAAAGCGGAGCAAAAATAGACATATAATGTCGACTCCTCGACTTTCCTGATACCTATATAACCTATAAAATCGGTTCCATGCTGACGGATTGTCACGTCACGTAATATCAAAAATAATTTGTTTTAAAGACTGGGACCTTTCGTGTATTACTTTCAAGATTTCAAACCATTATTTAAGGCGAAAAGAAAAATCGATCTTTCCAAAATTTCGAACCGTCCTGCCCCCTTAATTTAATCAAATCACCGTTAATGATTCACGTAATTTCTCTCGGTGTAAAGAACACTCAAAATCGTCGAATCGAGACACGTACACACGAAAATGTGATTATATAAAATATATATCTTTATATATATATATTTATATATACTAATCGAATCCCTCGCTGTGCATCCGGACAATCGAATTTTCGTAAAAAAAAAAAAAAAAAAGGGAGGAAAAAATGCTTTCATAAGGCACGCGCAGAAATACGATAATCTTAGCGAAAGGATAAAATACATATTCGAAAAATAACGCGACCATTTAGGGGGCCACGAGGTCGTCGACTTGATCCGAAGAACCAGCGTCCTCCGGAATTCTGAAAATTCCTGAACGTACTCTTATTTCTAGTTGTACCGATTGTTTTATTTTTTTTCTTTTTCTTTTCCTTTTTCCACGCAGTCTTTGACAAGGCACTTGTTTTTCGCGCATCATACGAATATATTATTCGACAAAAGCCGCAATGTTCCTAGATGTAGGTGCGTACGAAACGAGAGGAAATCAATTCCGTTTTTCGTTACAGAAGTTACTTTGGTAATGACTAGGTCATGCGCTATCGCTACGCAACGATATACCGTGGTTTCTCGCTATGTCGTGCGATCGGCTTCGCTTTTCCGTTATTAATGGTAGTAAAGGAAACTAACGCATCGTTTTAATATTATGGCTGTGTACACGTATTGCTCGCGCATACGTACATTAGGACTCTAGATAGGATCCGAACCACTGAAGGACGAGGCAGAGACGCTCTTGAAACCGGTCTCACTTTTGATTTTTCCTTCTCTTATTAATCCCCGATCTGCCGCCGCCCATTCTATTCCACGTTTACCGCTCGCTTCCATTCAGTAATTTCACCATTCGATCCTGCTGCGCTGCTCTGACATCCGCTAGAGAGAAATTTTTCATCGTTCGTCGAAAACGCAATAAAAAGAACTTAATATAGTAGAATAAGCATGTGTACCAATGTTTGGTAAAAAAGGTTCTCATACGTGGAAGATAAAGTACGGAAAATTGTATCCCTCCAGTTGCTCGTTATACGCTCCTCTGAGAGAACGTCTCTTGGGAGGACACTCTCTTTAGATAGGGAAGACTAACCCGGTTCCAAGCGATACAAGTTAAAACTGAATGCGGTAATTGCTCGGGCGAGGTATGGATCTCGCTTTGGAAGGAGGCAACGATGACGTGGACGCCTCGCTGCTAGCTGTGCCCCCAGAATCGCGTCCTCCGCTCTTGCTGCTCACCGTGCTTCCGGTGCTCTGACCCCGTGAACCAGTTTGCTTCCTCAACGTGCCCTCACTCAGACGACCGTACTCTCCGATGCGACGAGACGGCGGCGGTATCAGCGAGCGACTCTGCGTTTCCCTGTGCTTCGTTTCCGAATTGCATGGCTGTTTCTTGCGAACATTTTCACCCTGCAGGCGCTCGTACTCGTGGCTCGTGGTAGACGACGGCTTCTTCAGCGAGTTATTCACCACCAACGGCTCCGTGGCAGACGATTTCTTTCGGCGCTGAGCCTTCGTGTCGAATCTACCGTACTCGATGGTGCAGTTGCTCGTATCGCGCACCTTCATGCTCGCAGAGGAGTCCAAAGCTGGACCCGGATCGGACTTCTTGCGAGTCTCCGTGTCGCTGAGTCTGCAGTAACGCGAGCTCGTGGACTTCAGATTCTTCGGTGGCCGCGGTAACGAACTAGGAGGAAGACTGCCCGCGCGACGTGGCTCGCCCTCCTGCATCCTCTGTCTCTGCGAGCTTCTGCCCTGCTTCTCCAGCAGCATCATGTCTTCGGGCTTACCGTCTGATAATCTCGATACAGTGCCTTTCAGCCTCGAGGCTGCACTCGCAAATTCCATGATACCCGGCGAGACCTCGCCACCGGAGTCGTCTAATAGGCGACTCTTGCTTGAGGCGGTGCTCGAGGTACCTGTGCTATCTACACCCGCCAATAATGGCTTGGGTATTTTTCCTTTTCGCGACGCAGTGCCTGGATTAGAGAATCCTGGAAAACAGCAAAGTGCCCGCTGAAACAAGAGAAAAGCACAACCGCGTTGGAAAGGAGACCCGGGACCTGGAAAAGGGGTTAGTGCTCGCCACAACAGCGCATGCACACTCTAGGATCACTCGGGATAGGAACTGGGAGGGTTAGTTTGAATTAAGGAGCGAGGAAGTGTCTTTTTTCTTCTCTTCGAGACTAGTTTAAAAACGTAGCAAAACACGATTAATGTATAGTTAATTGTAAAACGAAAAATCAATGGCACACAAAAATTTGTATTAGTGAAAATACAGTTTACTGAGTTTTTTGATAAAAAAACGAGTAACGAATGCATTCTTTACATATTATCTATGAATATATCATCTTATACCTCATACAGAGTTTGCTTTTTATGCGAAATGGTAATTACTATTTTCCC
>NW_016910433.1:190683-195871 GCF_001483705.2 Eufriesea mexicana
CAAGTTAACGATAATAAAACTATTTATAATGCAGTATCATAAATTTCTAATAAAATATAAATGTTCTGAAAAGTTGTTTCAAATAAAAAGCTTACTTTGTATAAGTTTCGCTAACAAATCAAAATAAAAAAAATATAAAAATTCGTAAAAACTGAATTAATAAAACACACATAATTATGCAAATAACGGCAATAGTAAACACAAGATGAGAATAGTTGGTGTATCGTAAAACTCTTTATAGAACATTGCTGAAATGCGCTTTCAGGGTGGAACTTATTTAATCGTCAAATAGAAGATGCTCCGAGCAACACATCAACTATTCTTGTTCACACAGCTAATCCAAATAGAACATTAAAATACCTTTGATTGTACAATCTGTAATATTTTCATAGCCTTCTGTAGCTATAAAGCTAAAGTAAACACTAAAGAATTTAACATCACAAAATCAAAATATCATGTTGAACGCAAAAAGAGTACACAGAAAAAAATAAAAATAAAATTTCATAAAATAATTTTGAAATGATGAATAAATAAAATTCTACGTTTAACCCGTTTTTTACATAGTTTTCCTTCTTATGGAAGAATAATTTTACAGTGACGAAATGGTTCCTACGATTTTATACTAACTATACGTTTACTTGGATCTTGCATACCTTACTAAGTAGCTGGGAGTCTAGTTCTTTTAATTGATCATCGAGACTTTTATTCGTTTGCTCGAAGCTGCCTTGCTTCCTATATTTGTAACTGTCCGTAACACCATACGAACCAGTACTTCCATAACCACTACCACCACCCAAGACACTGCTTACTAAACATAAATATAATAATTAAAAACAATTAATCAACAAATAAAATATTATATTGATAAATTTTGTTAATTCTTAATTACCAAGTTCTGGCGTGCTTGTTAACGCAGTGTGGTGATCCGCTGATGTACTTGAATGAGACGAGTGTGCAGCAGGATAACTACCAACACCGCTACTGCTACTACTATCCTTATCATACGTATGTTTTTGAAGGACTCTAATCATTGCATCTCTTTCGGCTAATTTTGATTCTAGATCCTTCATTCTATGAAACAAACAGTTAAGTATTAATACAATTCTATACACGTCACTACAGATATACGCAATTCGTGTGAAATAATAATATTACCTAGATTCAAGATCAGCCAATTTCTTTTGTGCAGCATGTACTTCATCCATGTGTCTCATTTTCTCGGAGCGTGCCTCTGCAATTAATTTCTCGGCATCTTGACTCGTTTTTTCTAACGCAGCTATCTTGGCGTCCCTGATTATTTAAAAATATAAATTATAATTAATATGCATATGACAAGAAAAATTTGTTAATCGAGCAAACTTACTTTGGTAGACTAGCTGCATCAATTGCCGCTTGCCTTAGTGCACTTTCCTCGAGATAACGCTGTTCCCATTTCGCAACATCACCCTCGAGTGACATAATTTTTTCGTCTCTTTCGCGTATTCGTCGTTTTAACTCTGCGATCGTTTCTCCATTGGAAGATTGTTCATTACCATTAACACCACCGCCACCACCGCCGCCGCCTTCTCTTAACTCCCGTTCTAATTGACCTCTCAACTGTCTCTCTGTTTCTTCTCTTCTATCGCTAGACGCTTGAAGAGAAGACAAAGCTCGTTGAAGTTGGCCTACTCTTTCTACGTATACTTGCTTTTTCCGACACTGTAAAAAATGGATATAACAAACAGCTTATAAATATTAAACTGTTGAAAAATGGAAAAATTACCTCTTCTTCAAGACGTACTACATTGCCCTGTGCATTAGTAAGAGCAGTGTCTAGAATATCTATGTGTGTACGCTGCTCCTGTAAAGTTGCTCGTTGTGCTGCTAATTCGATTTCCTGCCTTTCTTTCGCTGCGGCTAATTCTTTATCTGGCATAAAAATCAATAGAGTCCGTACAATATTTTTATCGATGGCAATTGTTTGTTAATAATTAATAAAATATACTTTAAAACATACTCTGTGTAATCAATTGGCCAATTAATAATTCTCGTTGCGTCAATTCTTTCCTCATAGATTCTACGATCGGCGGGCTATCTGTACGTGCTGATAATAAATCTATTTGATCTCTCAACGCGCGATTTAATTCGGTTAATCGTCTGCAGTCATTTTGTAACCTCAATCTAGCAGCTCGTTCTAGTTTCTCTCTTCGTTCGCTTGACGCCGCCAATTCCTCATGAGCCCTGTGTACTTTCGTGATTTCTTGTTCCAACTTTTGAGATTTAGCAACTTTGCTATAACATCGTTCTAACTCTAATTTTAAAGCACTATTCTCTTGAATTACAATTTGTATCATTTCTGATGGTGCCCAAATTTCACCTGTTGCAGATTCCGTCTCTTCTCTCCCTTTTGTCTGAGGTCTATTAGAATATTAAGCAAAAATATTATTTATACAAAACAATCATTAAACGTTAACTAATTCCAATAATTAATTTAATTAAATCACCGTGGAGATGTGGCCCGCAAATTGTAGTTATCAATATCTGGTTTGCCGATTCTAGACAAGTCAGGTTGTGATCTTGACAATGTTAACTTTTCAATTGGCCCAAGAAGTCGAGATTTATTTTTTAATGGTAACAAAACAGACATATATGAAGGTGGTGGTCTGTCTTCTGATTCACTATCATTTTGTTTCCCTCTATCGCTATCTCTCATTCTCATATCAATATTTCCTCCATTATTCGTTAATTTACTGTAAGATGGTACTTTAACTTCTTTTGCAAGATGTTTTAATACCTGCTTGGTTTAACCAAAATAAAATAATGAACGTAAGAAATTAAACGTATTTAATGAAATTTATTACAATAAAAGATTAGTTAAAAAATTTGTATATTCGTTTGTTACGTATTCTAATGTTACTGAAATAATCACCTGTGATTGACTAAGATAATCGTCTGGTATGTCTGTAATTTCTTGACATCCTCCGTTATTAGGTTGTTCATAAACATGATCTTCATGAGATAAATTTGATAAAGACTGCATAGTGGGACTATTTGAATGTCCTTTTCCTCCACCATCACAATATAGGTAAGCCATATCTCCATGTTCTCGTACTACACCTGACAACCTAAAATTAAACATTGACACTCAATAAATATTTATAAGAAATTACAGGAATAAAAATACTCCTACCAATCTTGCAACATTTTGTTAAGAATGTATATTACCTTCCAGTTGGTACCCATGAGTTATCATCATTAGCATTGTGTATAATAAGCGTGTTGTAGGAGCTTGTAGATACATCTAAGCTACTTCTATTCGAACCTACACTGGTACGATTACTTAAATTATCTTTCAAACTATTTCTATTAGAACCATTAATGCTGTCTTTAAGGCTATTTCGATTAGAACCATTCAAATTCTCTTTCAAACTGTTCCTGTTTGAACCATTCAGACTGTCCTTCAAACTGTTTCTGTTGAGCAGGTTACCCTAGATTGCAATAAAGTAGTTTACACTTACGTAACTTAATAACAGTAATAGCAATTTGAGGTATGCAAGAATAATCTAATTGGACAACTAGGCATTATAGAATATTCGTATCTATCTCAAAGACAATATTCTCCAAGAATTAAAAACTATGATAAATAACTTTCATGCATGTGATTAATATGAATTACTCCCAATAAAATAATTGAAAATATATTATGACTTAATAAATAGTGACAAATGAATTTATATTTACTTGTATATTTGGTATATTTTCTTTATGACTGGAAGATCTGGATGGACTTTGCTGTTGATTTTCTTGACCTTGAGGTTCTTGACGAGCTGTATGTCTTATAACATAGCGATCTTCATTGGTTAAATTCTCATTTGAAGTTGAAACATCAGTTTCACTGCCACTTAAACTTTGTGGAAGACCACCTATGAAATACATATTAGATATTTTGAAAAACAATACTCATAACCTTTCATAAATTAATACTTTATTTGTTTTAAAAATTTTTGAGAAACACATAAATTTGAATGTTTAAGAGTAATGTTAAAAATATGAAGTAAATATATTATGAAATTTTGTTGTACCTTGCATTGATAGTTGCTTCCTTTGTATATTATTATTTGAAAAAGGTAAGAATCTGCTACCTTGTTGCAGAGAACTCATTTTTCTATTATTTCATTTACACTTGATATATTTTATCTGCAAATGCGTAAAATTAATTTTACAGAATTATTCACGAAATATAAAGAGTCAATTTATTTATATATAATCTCTGCTAAAGCACGTGTTATCATATTTTATTACGTATATTATATTGATCACTAATTTGTTTGAATAGATAAATGTATTTTACAAAAATTAGTTTATTTTACTTTAATATACCTTTTATACACTCCTACATACAATATTAAAAAGTTAACGAAAAAATTCGACCAATCTTCAAAGGTTCTTAAGAAATACGAATTTATAACATACCTATTTTCATAAAAAGTTTATTTTACAATGCATTTCAATCAGTATTTAAAAACACTTCACCTCGAAATTTATTGAGAAGACAAACGAAGAAGATACGAACAATGCTCACAGATTAATCACTCTCACATTTCTAAACGTTAAAAATCAGTGGGAACGTAAACCTATTCATGCATTCTTCTATTTGACACTACGCGGCATTCGAAAACGAGGAACAGAGAAAGAATTATGAAAAGCTAGTGTTTAAGAAAGAGATGGTGATGTTATAGTAATGGTAAAGCAGAGCACTCTGACAGAGGTGTCAACACTCTGGAATGTTGATAATCCGGAGATATTGAATTTTTCGTTGATGCGTAACATCGTAGCGGGAAAGTATTCGAGGTCTCATGGACTTGTCTCATCAGTATATGCATGTTGCAAAGTCGAGAGCACTGCTCTTGCACGCGATATTTAATATTTTTATAACTTTCTGAACTTGAAGGGCTGTATAAATAAACAAAAGAATATACTCGAGCTATATCCAGCAAGGATTTTTCACATGCCGTGTTACCAAAATGCAAGCAGATGGTCCTATTTAATTAATGTCCGATTACTCACATTATGCGAAAGTGCAAAAACGGGATGAGTGTCGTAATTATTTCAATAAATTAGTACACTTTACTGCTCCACGCACGAGAAATAAAAATTGCTAGTTCCCGCATTCCTCATCAGGGTGCGACGTATACGAAAGCGGGTACGC
>NW_016910433.1:196047-210351 GCF_001483705.2 Eufriesea mexicana
CGCTCTTCCTGACTCTTCTAAACTTTCCCAACTTTTTTCTTCATCTGTAGATGAATCACTAAAAAGCAATGTACGCAGAATTTCATCCTCATATCTTTTTTTTTATGTCATGTTACGATAAATGTAACAGTTTCTTTCTTTTTTACACGCTGAACAAAGTGTTTTTACACTTTATTCTTAAGTTAGACATTTATGTCAAGTTCATTGTTCTATTGGTATATGCAATTTTTATACATACTCAGATTCTTTCAATAAACTTTTATTTTATAATCAGATTATTCTTATTCGAAATTAATATTTTCATATACATGAAAATACATTAAATTGGAAATTGATTTTGAATGAAAATATTTATCATTATCTTAATTGATTAATAAAACTAGTTAAGTCGTATTCATTGGTAAAGAATGGCAGTCATTGAAAATTGATATTGAGCAATATCTTTATCTCTAATATTCTTAGAAAATATGCTTATATTTTGAACAAGAAAAATTTAATACAGAAAATATTCTAATGCAAAAATTTTTATTTATTTTAGAATACAATTTGGCTTATGGCGTTTACATATGTATATAGAATTTGACATGACACTGTACCGTAGCTCGTGAGGAATAATACTGCATGATTGTGGACAGACCAGAAATTAATTATGAATTTTATTAATTTACGACAGTGTTACAAACTTATTTCTTTTAGATCATTACATCAAAGATCATGTATTTGTGATAAATCGTTAAAAACTATTTCACATATGATATTTCCTCTCCATAGTAATTTACAAAAAAATATTGTAAAAGGTGTCTATAACGTCATTTATCGATCATTTACAAGAAATATAAAAAGTGCTTTTTAATCTTATCTTTTAATATATTTTTACACAAACTTATAATTACAAATACCATGTCTTATAAATATAACATTTTATTTACAATATTTCAAACATATTTTTTAGTACAACCAACTTTAGAGTTTTCAACTTCAATATATCTTAATACTGATATGGACACTGTATCTGAAAATAATAAAAAGTCTCATAATATTGATTATAATGAACTTTTAAAAGCTCAAAAGGATAGTAGTGTTTTAATCATTGACGTCAGAGAAAAAGAAGAAATTGATGAAACTGGAAAACTACCTGGAAGTATTCACATACCAAGTCTGTTTTGCTATGATTAAAATTATTCCTTAAAATGTTAGTTATTATTGGATCTCTTAATTATAGTGGGGGATGTTGCCAATACATTGTTGAGCCTTTCTAAGGAAGATTTTAAGGAGAGATTCAATAAGGAAAAACCTTCCAAAGATACAAGAATCATATTAAGCTGCAGATCTGGAAAAAGAAGTGGCATTGTTCAAGAAGAGATACAAAAACTTGGATATGAAAAGTATATTAATTATATATGCATATTTTATAAATGTGCTAATTAAACATTCATGTTTTAGTGCATACAATTATGTTGGAGGATGGCTGGATTGGGAAAATAATCAAAAAGTATAATTTTAATATATTATAATAATTTTTTTTATATGTAGATATATTTATTTGTTAATAAATTGTTATATATCTATTAAAATCAAAATTCTTAAATCTGTCTCATAATAATAGGTAATGTAACATATGATGATATATATACATACATATAAATAATATTTTATCATGCAGTCAAAAACCTTATATACACTATGCCAAACATGAAAATTATCTTTTAGTATAAAAGAACTACATTACTTTTTTTTCTGTTCCTGTGCTAACTTTTGATTAACCATCTCTCTGAATTGTCCTAAAATAAGATTTTCCCTCTTTTGTCGTTCTTCTTTGCTAAACATAGCCAATGCTCGTTTCTCATCAGCAGAATAAATTTGATTTTCTTTTCGGATACGAACAGCTTCCATACGCCGATGTCTGCAACGAAAAAAATAATATTAATATAGGAACATATTTATATTTTTGACCTTCATTATACCTTTTAATAATTTAGGTAACTAATTGTAAAAGAATGTATTACCTGCTACCACTCATGACATAGCCAACAGATTCATATGCAGCAATTTCTTCTGAAGTTAAACCAATTTCACCTCTTCTAGGTATACGCTTTCCTTCTGCAACATATGCAGCCATAGCAGCACCTTCACCAGGCAAAAGAGCTTTGCCAAAATCTTTAGCAGATAATGTCACATGTGGTTTCTGTACTGGTCCAACTACTTCGTCACCACTTTCATCTGAACTTGATCCTCTCTTAACCTTTGCTTTATCATTAATTCCATTCTTTTCTACCCATTCTAATTCCTCAGACTCACTATCAGAACTACTATCTGACTTCTTTTTTTTCTTTTTACGTTTTTTCTTCTTCTCTTTCTTGGCTTTCTTTTCTTTCTTTAACTTTTTACTTTTCTAAAACAACAATGAATTACACATAGTTAAATAAAGATCACAACAAAATAATATTATAAAGAAAGAAAATTATACTAAGCAAAGACAATAAAGTTTACTTATTAAATTGATGTAAAGTAACACAATATTTTCATACCTTCCTCTTCATCTCTTGTTTCCTTTTCCTGTCTTTTGGTATAGAACTGTTGTATTTATGAATCTCCTCATCTTCGTCGGAACTACATCAAATATAAAACATTTATCATATATCCACAGTTCGTAAAAATAAAAACACGAAATTTACAAAAACAAAAGATATATTAATTTATTATTAGATTATATCATCATTAATATTGATAAAATAATTCAAATAGTAAAGATTCAAAATCTAAAAAGAAACATTGTAATATCTTACTCTTCGATTCGTGTCGGTGATTTGCCCCAAATTCTATCAACTCCACATAACCCAATTTGCTCTCTATCCCGTCTACGTGCATCCATTGTCATACTCTTCTTGTTTACATATCATGATAGAATTTAAAAGGGCTATGATATCGCCCTCTGGTTTTAATTGCGAACATTAAAAAAATATCGCGGTGCTTTAAAATTTACTCGTAAAATAATTAAGTACGTTTCATTTTCCTACGATACAATTTAAAATTATTATGCTATTAAAAACTATTAATGGCTTTCTGCTAATATCATAAGAGTAGGAAAAGGAGGTAAGAGAAAAGCACAAGTAGAGAAATGAAAATAATGTCGAGACTTTATTGGTCTGATTCATGAAACACTCTGTAGAGAAGGAATTCCAAGATGAATTCCGATGATGTAGTATCAAAATGTGTTTTTAATAAATATCAATAAAAAATACATTACACAAAATATCTACAATGATTACAAAGTTCAATATAAAATTACATGTCATTGGACAGTATCACCATCCAAGACTTATAAATGTACAAAGTAGCAATTATCGTCGTGTTTAATCGTATTGTTAGTAATATCTATCGTAATTAATAAATATTATATTTATAATCTTCTTTTTCTTGAGTACTTGGATAGAAAAATATCCATAACAATTCCTGCTTTTTAGATTCTAAGCATCATGCATTTCCAAATAATATAAAGAAATACGTAGCTTAATAATATACCGCTAATGTGAAAATTATTGTAATTGTGTTAATAATAAATGGATTCGCCGAAATTTAAAAAATTACTCTCGTAAATTGAGATTCTATAATTAATACAGTAACAGAGATATGACAAGGCACTCTTGACAAGTCCATTCTTTTCATTTTTATCGTTTGTTTTTTTTTTTTTTTTTTTTATAAAAATTTGATCCGTGTTCAACGTTGAGCCTCAAAAGATACACATACATGATAATTCCTGCATTAATTCCTGACATTATAAGACTTTTATGATTCGTATGTTTAAGTTACATTAATGTATCGGAAATAATTATATGCATTCTAATTAAAGCTTCAATGACAAATCTTTTTGCTATGTAACATTAACGTACGTGTTATACATAATACAAGATATATACATAAAATTTAAGAAACACTATTTCCTTTTCAACGAAGATGATTTTATGATTATATTTTCTTTCAGATAATTACCAGCGATACTTTCTGGAAAAGAGAAATTAAAAATCGTTTCAAAATTTATAAAATTAGAACACCATTACTTCTAATAGTATTAAAACAAAGTGAGTAGTACAATAAACCAACAATTCTCTGCGACCGCATATTTTGCTACTGATTCATCGTTTACGAATTGAAAAGTTAAGGCAAGAAGAAATTAGAAGAAATAGCGTCACAAAATCGAACACAAATTTTACAATTGCTTTCTTACAATTTTCTTAGAATTACATTATCTTAATACTTTCTTGTATTGTCGAGAAGTATTGTATAAATACAACGAAATAATGATTAACGCCATTATGGGGTATTACTATTGTATTCGTTGGAATATAGAAGCACCATTGATTTTCATTGTAATCTTCACGAAAATAACATTAAACTGCGGTTTTCGTAAAAATCACAACGCTGAATATCAAATCAAGAAAGATATTGAATGATTGCAAAACAGTCACGTTTTTCTTACGTCTTTAATTATTTCTAACAAATTTAATTTTCTTACAGTCACATTCGTCTATCTTTTTCCTGAAATTAACTACGCGTAACGATTATCCCTATTAAACTATTGTATTACTAAAATTTTGACTGATTGGAAAAACCATTTTATGGTTTATTCACTAAGCGACAAGAACTGCTTAAAAAATTTTGCAATCAGTCAACACAGTTCTCACTTTTTGACTAAATATTTTGTCTATTTCGCTTATGTCGTAGTTAAATAAATACGTATCGTCGAATTACAGATTATTCCAAGAGAAGCGTCCAAAGAAAATTCATTTTAAAATGCTTAGCATTCAAGATCTAGTCGGCGGGCACTTCTCCTGAATTTTTACTCGAACCTTCAACGAGAAAGTTCAAGTTAGAAAAGCACTCTGTCTTCTTACGTAAGTATACGGACCCTTAGAGTCTTTATCGTGCTTATTGAACGCCACGGCTTTAAAATATTTCTACCTTTCCTGATCTTTTATTTCGCACACCGGAATTCGTAAAAATTTCATTCGTACTCTGACTCCCTAGGCAACTTTATTGTATATAGTGGTTACATTATTGTTACGCACTAATACTGTTCCGTCTAAAATGACGTCGTTTATTATATATATATAGATCGGATAAATTGTTATAAAGTCATTACTGTAATAAACAAAACGATTCGTATATTCGTGAAATTAAAATAAAATTTATGCTTAAAACAAATCCCTGTACTTTGTACTAAAAAAATACAAAAGTTACGCAAATCGAAGTGAGGCATTTTGTACGCTTTTGTACATTATTCTAGCTCGAAGGAAAATTGAAAACAAAATCTTCCTTTCAATAGATTGTAACTCGATTTAAAAAATTCTATAAAAATGTTTGTAGAAAATTATATTATAAATCGTTGAAATTCATTATTTTATACAAATTATGTACAAAAACGAACCGCTACCGTGTGTGTACGTATGAATATAAATGTCAAACATTACAGTAGCGAGACTGTAAAAATTTCAAAAATAACAACCTTCGTATAGTAAGCACTTCGGTATAGTAATACATCATTGGTACCATCTTAGATTTTTCTTCGCAATATTATTAGAGATTGGGGGAAATACCTATACATGCTTTCATCATTTGCCTTGGAAATCCTAAAGAGAAACGAGAGGAAATCGACCTATACCGTAGGATAAATAATTAACGATTTCTACAGAATAAAATATGAACACGATTACACGTCTCAAGAATAAAACTTCTCGATAGATTTGCTTAGCCGATATCACTGACAGGTCAAACCTATTTCAGTGGATATTTTTCGAAATCCGCTTTGGTTCGCCATAGATCGACTATGTTCAAATTGGGTTCATCTTTTTTCTAAAAAGAATGAAATATGGCAGTGATTCTTAGAATTTGCGTTAGAATATCAATATCTCGGAATTAAAATGTACGCAGGAACTCAGTACATTCGAACGAATAAAAATGTACAGACCGTTACAGAATAAGTGTAGCAAAGTAATACATTAATCAAATGTTTACCACGCTTTAATTTTAGGTATTTCGATACTCGGATCTTCAAGCTGTAGTAAATAATTCGCTCTTTGTTCTAACTAACCGTGAAATATACATCTCGATTGCTTTTATAATCAATTTTACAAATGCAGAATCCGTGCTAATACATTTGGAAACGTATCAAGAGAAAACGGTATACAATCATACATTTTCAACGGTGAAACTTATAGAAAATAATCGTGAGATTTCCGACAGACAGCGACCAGGCAAAAATTTCTGAAGGAACGACACAGATCACTGAGTTTCCATCCTATCGCTCGAGGATTAACGCAATCACCGAAACATCTCGTTACATTTGCGCAAAGGTTCCTCGAACGAAGAACGAATCAAACAAGTGCCTCCGTGTGATAATGATGATAATGATGATGAATGTGCTCGTGAACGTGCTTCCTACCGGTGCTCGCAGCCGCGTTTTGCGAGAATTCCCGTTCCAGCCAACGGACGACCTGAACCATGGCTCTGGCCTGATCTTGTTCCCTAGTCGCATGCTTCAGCTGATGCTTCTTGCTCGATTTACCGCACTGCTGCGTTTGGCCGAACTGCGTCTCGTTACGTTGAACATTATGATTGCTGGTTGGGGGGGTCTGATTGATAGGATGCTGATTGTTCGATATCAGATTGCCGCCATTACGATTCGTGTTAGCCGTGGCAGCGGTTTGTTGATCTGTGTACACATTTGGACTGATCACGGTTCTTGGCAGAACTTGAGGTTGAACGTATGCTCGCGGCGGCTGTACCGTGGCGTTATTCCTTTGAAGTCCATACTGCGTTCTCGTCTTCCTCAGATTCCCCCTGTGCTTTGCAGGTACCTTGGAGAACGACGCGAAACCCTGGGGCTTTTCCCGAGTAGGCTTATGGTAGGCCGTCGCCGTGGGCCGAGATTCCGACGGTGAGCGACAGTCTTGATTGTAGTGAGGCGAAGGCTCGACATGTGGGGTTTGGGATGGAATGCGCAGTTGCTCGTTTTGATGCCGTTTCCTGGTTTAAAAGATGCATGGTAACTTTTTTATTACGTCTCTTTTTCGGAGGGAGAACAGGTACGTAACATTTCGGGTATGGCTTTATCGCGGTGTATATTCGTTTTATGCTTCTTTAGCTTTAGAAAAATCCCCTCGAACGAGAGAGACGAATAATGTATACGAATAATACATTTACGAAAGACTGCGACGAATGCAAATAAGAATGCCGCAATAAAAGGAACAATCTTATTGGGAATCTGCATTCGAGATAGACGTTCAAGTACGATATCATCTTTTTCCCTCAAAAGAGGGTATTATGCGATTTTCCACGCGGTTGAGCGCAAATAACGTACCTTGACGTATGAAAACTGAGATTATTCTTTTCCATGTTCGCCTGAATAATTTCCAAGAGCTGTTGCCTTTGTAGGGCACCACTGCGTTTTCGCTGATTAGTCGTGAGGAGAGGCGTCAAGGGGGAAACTGCGGGGGAGACATCACTGTCATCGCTAATATCACCCTCGGAGCTATTGGAATAGGGTGATGGTAAATGAGGCACGGGCCCCACCCTTCTACGTAATTCCTCCTGCTTTATTCGATTCGTTCGCGCGTTTTCACCGTCATCCTCGCTGTGGGTGTCTACCTCCTTTTGTTCGTTCTGAAATAGCAAATCGGAAGAAAATATTTTTATTCGCCGAATAAACCTTGGTCAAAAATATTATCTCTCATAAGAACAAAACATTTCTAGAAATATTTTCACGCTTTCCCCCCGTATAAAATTCGCTCGTTTCAAAAAAACAGAGAGAATCGCATTTACGACACATTTTTACGTACAAATAAGCGCACGGAACAGTGACATATGGCTGTTTCATTCACTTACGAGAGTTCGAACACCGGCAACAAAAAGTCAATCCGCAAGAACCCTTACATCTGTCCAACATCGATAAAAAAGAGAGGAAAAGGGAGAAAAAGAAGGAAAACGAATAAAAAAACAAGAAAGAAAGGAACATCCCTGCTTCCCGCGAGCGATAAATCTCGAAAGGCAGAAATGATAAATCCGCCTCTAGCTTCTAGAATTGTCGGGTTACGAAAGAGGACGCGGCTCCATAAAAACCCGAGCCTCGAATCCTCGCCTCGTAGGGGCATCAATCTTACCTGGCAACGGTGTCGTGGCACCCTTCTCCTTCTAGGAACTCTACGTAAACCGTGTGCGCCGGTGTGGGCCCCGGCATTGTTGCAGGACGCGTGCTTCAAATGGCAGCAGGACGAATTTCCGGAAAAGCTTGCAGCCGGCTGCGAGGACGCGTTTAAACAGCCGCCGGCCGATCGCGACTGGCTGCTCCTCTGATCCGGCGACACAGTCAATTTCACCTTAATCGTCTTACTGCCGCACGGAGGTACCTGGATAGAAGCGCCCAGGGTATCGTAAATGGTAGTAACCAGCCCGGCTATGTCGTCCTTTGTTATCTTCCCGTGGCCGTCGAAGTCGTACAGGGTGAACGAGAATTCTTGCCGCCTCCGGTCGCCCTCTGCTACCGAAACGTCGCATTCGAATTCCTGCAATGGGATTCGTTATTTTAGGTACGAGCAGTTCGTAAAGAGCGCGACGATCTCTTTAAAATCTGCATCAACGCGATGAACGAGCAGTTGCTTCTGTTTTACCTTCTACTCGGATGGTGTATAAATGCAGAAAATATGCTTGGGCGAGAAGCAACGAGAGACTTTTTCTTTGAGTATAGGATTTTAAAGAGAAAGAAGGAGATCCTAATCGTTTAGAAATCTCCAGGATTGGTAATATTCGTGACAAGAGATTGGTGGGATCAACTGAGAATTTTGTGTATTAAATAAAATTTGATATTTTATTGACACTAGATTTATGGACATTTCTTGTATACCTATCTCTAAAGACGTATCGATTTTACGTATGAACGAAATCAGACGTTTTCTTTATAACAAATTTTATAAAGCAATATTATTATACACTATTATAAATAATAAATGAAACTTTTGGATATATATTTATATAAAATTTATATTTCTAGAGATTATTTATTTTCAAATGTATAATAAACGGTTCCTGTAATTTTTCTGATGAAAATGTACCCCAATATAATTGTACATTATTAATTTATAAATGAAACTATGAGATATATATTTATATGAAATTTATAGTATATGTAGGGGTTATTTCTATTCAAATGTAAACGGTTCCTGTAATTTTTCTGATGAACTTTATATTATTTTCTCACTATGCATTTTATATTATTTTTAATTGTACAGAATCAATATTATTATACACTATTATAAATAATAAATGAAACTTTGGGATATATATTTATATAAAATATATATATCTAGAGATTATTTATGTTCAAATGTATAATAAATGGTTCCTGTAATTTTTCTGATGAAAATGTACCCCAATATAATTATACATTATTAATTTATAAATGAAACTATGAGATATATATTTATATGAAATTTATAATATATGTGGGGATTATTTATATTCAAATGTAAACGGTTCCTGCAATTTTTCTGATGAACTTTATATTATTTTCTCACTATGCATTTTATATTATTTTCAATTATACATAAAAATGTTGAAAAGATAGGATACTTCTTATCCCACTATATGCTACAAGAGACAGAGAAATGTACAAAAATCATCTTCTTCTAATGCTCGTAAGGACCCAGAAGATTATTAAGACTAATTTCACCTGACCACAAAATTTTGCCCGAGTTTCTACGGATCGACACATTTTTAAACGTATTAAATAGGAGGAAAGATTGGACGTTTTGTCAGTTAAAGTACATTCGTCGATAATACACGATTCGCTATACGAGGGTTAAGCGAACCACGCAGTACAACTGGAGATAATTACGTTTAACGAAGACACCGTCCTCCCCTCCTTCCCTCATCGAGAGAAGATCGCACGACTTGAAAAAAATTCATGAAATTTAAATACAAATCGCAACACGATAAAAACATAGGCTGCTCCCCTATCACCTTGCTCCTTTTTCAACAAGCAGGAGAGTTAATAATACCTCGAAACTGAGTTGCTTCGTTGTACTAGCGCTCGGCTGCTCGTCATTTCCGGTGGCCGGCGTAGGGCTGGTGGAAGCGTCAACTGCGACCTGCGGTGCCTCTGTTTCCAACAAAATTGGCTGAGATTCCGGTGGTGAACCGCTACGAGGTGCTGAGACACCGCCAAGAAGTTCCTCCGAGTCGCTGCCTTCCGTATTACCAACCACTGTAACCAAACCGTCAACTTTAGAGTAACGATGAATGAAAATTCCCACTTGCAGTTACACGTAACACATTGAACACCAAGTATATTTCCACAAACCCTAATTTACGTCAATTTTTCTCAAATTCAACGCGATCCATCGCGATACCTCTGTGCAATAATCTTTGAAATCTTTCAAAATTTTGGAAAATAAAAATGTCGCTTTATCGATTAGCATATTTGGTCGATACACCTTCTGACTATTATTAAACGATAATAATCACATTCCAGGTGTAATTTCACGCGTGTGCATCTTAAAATATTAATCACGTGGCGGTCATCGGGTCAACGGGGAGTAAATGGACGGCCACCGGTGACCATCATGGCGTTCAATGTGTTTGCACTAAAGCTACCAGTATTCAAGCGATCGTTTTCGCGCTTTTCATTAAACGTTCTGCATTCAACGCCACCGTTCTCGTCGCTCGATAACGTAATCAATTTTTCAGCGTCTCTCCTTATTTCGTTTCGCCCCCGAGATCCCTCGTTTGCCCGTTTCCATGGTGGATTTAGCGTTAACCGGGACCAGCTTGCAACCATTATAAAGCGAATTATACCAGCGAGGTTGGCAAACATTCCGCGCGAGTGAATTATATAGGAACGAAATTATGTTGCTAATGTATATATTACAAGCAAATATAAAGTGCATAAAAGTAAAGTAAAATCGGGATTGTGCGAGAATGAGGCGGAATAAACGTAGGGCCAGAGACGTGGCTACTTGTTTTACGCTTGCTCGTTATATTTCTCGTCATAGTCTTGTTTCGCCTTGCATGAAGTTCTCATCAAAGGGAATGAAACTGTTATCTACGGTCGAGCGGCGGCATCGCTCGTAAACAAAAGTCAGAATCTCAAAGGTATCAAAGTAACATCCTCCACGGTAAAGCCTGTATTTATAGTCAGTTTCTGAGTGCCACTCGGTATTTAAGTTACGGAGTGTAGGAAGTATTTTCGGACTATTTTGAAGGGGATGTAACATCGAATCACCAGAAATAAATACAACAGATCACCAAACCGATCTCGCGATCACGTTTTCGCATACCGACTCAAAGCCTCGCGGGATTAGAAGTCTTTACATGCTCGACTTTCGATCAAACGAAAGAAAAATAGAAAAAAAAAAAAAAAAAAAAAAAAAAAAAAAAAAAAAAAACACGTATATATATATAGATAGAGTGCGAGTGAGATAGAGAAGAACGAAAAGGAGAGGAAAAAATGGGGAAGGAAAAGGGGAAAGAAGGATGGCAAAATGGAGGAAAGGGGAAAATTTTAATCGGCGGAAGCGTGTCTAGAAATTGATGTACGCGAGCGCGTTTAAACGCGTAAATTACAGATCAAAGGGGTTGCTGTTTCATAATTACAGAGAGCGCGGATTCCGTGCATAAAAGCGCAATTATCTCTAATGCATTCGGTCTATTGCTCGGCCGAAATTATTCGCTCGGTGCGAGCGAACGAATTAACGAAAGTCCCACCGAAAGGGACGGGGAGAGCACACACGTCCATTTCCAGCGTTTATTTCAGAAACGTTTTGCACACTCGCCGAAGGAAGTGTAATGTATCTTTAATGTGTCTGCATTACGCCGCCGTTTACCGTTACCTAGACACCCGTGTAAAAGCGTTCTACGAAATGAAACGCTGAAAAGATTCCTTTACGCAACTACCGTGCATAAACGAACATCTATGGAACACGACACACCGCACCATGCGCGATGCAACGCTTTAAAAATGAAGTTTTCAGCGGCGGCAGGAAGTGCATCGTTTAAAACGGTTAGGGGATTGTATTTCCTGGATGGCTCACTCGGGTAAATCGCGTGTCGGACGCGGAATATTTGTCTAACGTATCGAATAAAATAGACGAGCTTCTCGTAAAGACATAAAAATATTTTTATCTCGAATAAAATCTTTGAAATTATACAAAAATTGTCGCTTTAACGACTCGAATCTTTCGAATCTCCAGTCTCGAAAAATTCTGCAAGCAACGGAATTATTATAGCTCTTGGATCTTTCTCCGGATACGCGTGAAATCAATTTTTCGATATGCATCTTGTTCGTTGTTTTTCGCAAGACTCGTGCACAGCCTGTTTCATCAACCACGACCGAGAGCATTTGATCGCTGGCAGGTTTAGCGTTAAAAGATACACGAGTGTTTTATTACACGAGGGAATAATTTAAACGGTTGCTCGCCTTGTGGCTAACAGAAAGGTGTTAATTTGTGAATCGTTCGCGTCGATGCTAAATGTAGCACGATAAGGTTTTAATGGCAAAATCAATGTGGAAGACCGATAGCGAGCAATAAATTTCGAACGACCTCTTTGCCACCCACAAAGCAAGAGAAAAGGAGAACCTTAAGTAAAGATTTTATCTAACGGACCTTGCCACACACGTAGGGACAACTGTCGAAAGGATTTCCTGTATCTAGGAATTTAGTACGTATCGAGAGCTGAAAAATGAACCTACATAGAAGAATTCCTCGCTCTACTTACGAAACACGCCATCAGACGTATATAAAAATTAATTTATCGCGTTTGATTTATTTATTTATTTTTTTTTTTTTTTTTTTTTTTTAATGATGACCACGATAATATGCGAATCCCAGTTGGGATAAATTGAAATATAATAATAGCGATAGGGATATCTATTGGTATAATATATGGTCATTATACGTACGAGAAAATGATGCAGTACTAATTAGCATAGATGTTTCACTGATCGGTTCGCGTCTTCACCGATTCATAATGATCGGCATAATGCGACGAGCAATTCAATTACCAAGAGGGAATATTAATTTCTTTTGAAATTCATACAGTGTAATAACGCAGCCGCCCTACATGTGTCTAACACGAAGCGAAATTAAAAAGAACAAGCTCCAAGAACTGTCGGCAATTTACAGCTCGAGCTATTGATTAATGAACGCTCTTGGCTAGACATTAGAAATTTTACGACTGTCTTACCAGTAGGTGTGAAAATGCAGCACTTTGGCTCGCTTTCGCAAAAAGTATTTATGAATTCTGCGCACACCATAGGCTATATTTTAAGTTATTCAAGTATTTCAAAACTGCGGCACCGTATCATTAAATACTCTGATACTATCATTATAATTCATGAATTCTATCTAAACCGTGTACATTCTAAATTATTCGACTATTTCAAAACTAAGATACCATGTTATTAAATACTCCGATACTATAATTATAATAATTAACGAATTCTATATAAACCGTGTAGATTTTAAATTATTCCCGTATTTTGAATATTAAAATACCATATTATATTCCCCGATACTATTATTATGATAATTTACGAATTTTACGAACCAGCCACGTTTTAAATTATTCGAGTACTTCGAGAGCAAAGTACTACATCGTCGGACGCTCCGATATTACTGTTTACCGATATTACTCGTACAAATCGTGCAGGATATTTCCTCGGACCTTAATGCTCGAGATTCCACCCCCATAAGCGCCCCGCTGCGATAAAATAAATGGGAAAAGCATGGGAGCCGGAGTCGAAACGCGGCAACGGGGAACGCAACGTAACCGGATGTTAGAGTTGCATAAACTACTCGTTGGACTGGGATTTCGTTGCAAGTCGTCGGAGCAATCGGCCAAAATATTAAGGGAATGCTCGATAATCGGGGTTCGATAAAACGAGTTCCGCGGCGATTCGAGTTCCGAGTAACCGGGAATGTTTCGAGTGCTTTGGCCACCGGTTACACGTTTCCCTTCTACGATCGTGTCTTCGGCTCGAGGAGGCTCCGCTTTTATCTTAATTCACGCGATACATCATTAAGCCGGTGCAGCGTGATTCCAGTAAAATATATACTTAAAAACGTCGGCATCAAAGGGGCCGCGGAGCAACGATAATTAGCGATACGAAACGCGTAATAAACGAAGCCGGCCGCTAATTTCAATTACTCAAGACCAACCCGGGGGGGAAAGGGAGAAGGGGAAGGGAAAAAGAAAAGAAAAAAAAAAATTACAAGAAAACGGTTGCACACGCGCTCGCGCGCGGAAAGAGAGGGC
>NW_016910433.1:210428-218540 GCF_001483705.2 Eufriesea mexicana
AAAAAGAAAAAAAAGAGAGGAAAAGAGAAAAAAGAAGAAAAAGCCGGATAATCGTATCTGCATAAAGAAACGGACGCATATACGCGTATAATGATACCTGCCGTGTGGTAATTACGCCCGTAACTCTTTCGTGGGGCGAGCGTTAAAGACCCAAGACACTGAGCGCACCGGGGGAGAAAAAAGGGAGACAAAGAACGGGAGAGGAAGCGAGACGGATATAGCGCGGGCGCGACAGAGAGAGTAGGAAGAAACGGCGGAAGAACGGAGTGGAAGGGAGACGGAGAATAGCGGGGCGCATGGTGGGGGTAAGAGAAAGAGAAACCCGGGGAAAGAGAAGAGAAAGAGAATCCTTGCCTTGATACCAAAGGAATAGAGAATAGCCTTGGACGCCTTTTATCTAACCACTGGACTAATGTATGTAACGAACTCGCAAGGTCCCGATAATTAAACTCCACCCTTGACGCGCGACCCTCGTTCCGCGCGCTGCGTTCGCGAGCGCGCAAGCACACGCGTGTGTTTATACCCGTGTGTACCGTACCGCTTTTGCGCCCTCTTGAATGAAAAGCAACGGGGGAGCGGGACAAACGGCTTCTGCTTTCTTCTTTGTAAATCACCCCCTTCTGTTTGCTCGGCTCGTAACTTTTATCATTTGCCGACGCAACAGCTTTCCCTATCCCTACCGCCGGGCTCGTATGAAAATTTGCCCCGCCACGCACGAGAAAACAGCCATAAAGAGGAGCGTAAGAGAGCCGGAGATCGTGAAGGGCGAGGTTCAAAAGCGGCGTCCGCCGATAGACGAGGATCATTGTACGTACGATTTTCGACTGGTTACCCCTGTCAGGCCCGGCCCCGTTTCGCGGTAGAATCGATTCGAAAATTTTCCGCGGGAAAACGGGTCCGCCCCTTTTAACATTCGAAAATTTTCCGCGGGAAAATGGGTCCGCCCCTTTTAACATTCGAAAATTTTCCGCGGGAAAATGGGTCCGCCCCTTTTAACATTCGAAAATTTTCCGCCGGAAAACGGGTCCGCCCCTTTTAAGTTCCGAAATGGTTTCCAATGTGATAATAAGTAGGATAAAATATTTATAATTACGACTACCCGATAGTAAGTTCGTGTTATGGGTGAGTTTCGTTCGAGGGTCACTGCCAAAGGGGTAATATCGGTATCATTTTGATACCGTTATTATGGCAAACGGACTATATCGAAATCGATTAGCATCGGTGTGATATTGGAACCGATGTATAATATTAACGGAAACCGAAATAAGTATCATTATAATTTTCGTGCTACGTTGAACTTGAGTATCGATTTTTATTTATTTATCTGTGGTTACTTTCCTCTTTGGTATCCTATTCTAGTGCAAATTTATCTTTCCTTGGACTGTACTTAAAAATATCTTGGAAATTTTTGAATCAAATAGAGAAGAGATCTGTATCTATCGGTAAAAATCGGTGTTAGTTACCTACTGAGCGTTACCTCTACCGATATTACGTAATTAAAGGGTGTTGTCATTTCGAGTAGATAAAATTTTCTTCTTAACTATGGCGGACCGCAAAGACCCAACGAATTTTTAAATATGGCGCTACTTTAAAGAGATTGAGAAGAAGATATAGAATTAGACTAAATGATCATTTTCTTAATTTTTGATTAAAAACTCTGCGTTCGACTGATTTCGTCACTTTTTCTATTTCATTTTTAGAAAAATAATATATCAACCATATGTTGTTAATATAATTAAATAGTAAATAACATGTGTTGAAGTTGAAAAAATGTCAGCCATCTTAAAATCGTCAAAATACTAATTTTGAACGATGCATTTGTAAGAATACGAGCGAGGGTTTCCATCGATTAAAATTTTTCGAATTCTGGAGCACGGCTAACTAGGAAATACGTTTTATTTTTACCCTCCCTCTTATAACTAGATGTTAGTCTTCGGAGAGCTATGTTTGTTTCACTGAGGTAGGTTTACAAGTATCAAAAATTATAGGCTAACGATAGGTTAACGATGTCTAACGATATAGTTATTTACCGATAAAGTACCACTCTCGGCATAAATTATTCGAATGTTTGTTTTCACGATTGAAATATTTTCTTTGCATAACCGAGAAACTGTTATACCTTCTTCGTTGAAATTCTTTCCGAATTATCGTAAAATTATCATACGAGTCCTAGTGTTTCTGAATTTTATCGCCATTTTTTTTTAAATTTGATTATTAAAGAATGCTTAACGAATAATTTCCATGTTACTTAAATTTTATAAAGCAACGATATTGAATGTTTTTTAATTTATCGGAAGATTGTTACCGTGTAACGATAAAGTAGTTATTTGGTAATAAATTACCGCTCTCGATATAAATTAATAAAACATTTATCTTCGCGTTAAAACATTTCATAAAATTCGAAACGATAAACGTGATTCTATGACAAACGCTATGTAAATCATGCTTGCCTTTCGCAAACTAAAAATTTATCAACAAAGACACATTAACGACCACGCGTATTTATTATTATCGCGATTTATAAACGAATAACTATACGTTAACACGATACGCAATTTGTTCGAATTTCGTTTCGAGGTACGAAAAATTGATCTATAAATTACGCGTGGAGTAGCATAAATATTAGAAATGGGACAGTAACGTTTCTTTCGCGTAAAATCTATAGTAACGTCAACGATAATTCGGTCCGAATCGATAACGGTGGCTAACCAAAAAATAACAGAAATATTTACCATTTCATTGGCGGAGAAAAAATTAAAAACTATAATATTAAAAACGAATGGGTGGAGAAACGAGAACGAAGGAAAGAACGGTTAAGGGAGATACAAATTTTCAATGAAGCATGGTTATAGACGAACGGGTAAGAAAAATGCAAGTATGACGTAACACCACGTGGGATCCACTTCTGTCATACTGCAGTAGCATCATCGAGGAACACGCATCGCGCGCCCGCAAGTCGGGCAAAATATCACGCCTATAACCGGACCGACCGGACAAATCCGTATACGGTATATCTCGATCTATCCATGCATCGCGATTTCGACGAACATCGATACCTCGCGTGTGCATATGACAAAAAATACAAAGGAAGAAAACCAGAGAGTGGAATATAGAGATAGGCGAATAGAGGAGACAGAGAGAAAGAGAGAAAGATTATAGAAGCTTACCAGAAAAGGGTCTATAGCCAGCGAGGAACCTTGCCCGCCACCACTTTACGAATCCGGTAGCCATGAGACCCTCATGCATCCACAAACGCTGCGCACACTTTCCTTCCAGGCTTCTTGTTCCGCCACTTTGTTTTTATTTTTGTTTCCAAACTCGTCACCGTATTAAATTCTTCCTGTTCCTTCGCGTCGCAACAGCAGCCGTATGTCACACTAGCGAGAATTCCGTCGCATCCGATGAAAAAGCACGGTTTTCACCTGACAATCATTCGTCGTTCTCTCGTCGTGCCCGATTTCCCGTGCACGGTTCACCGTAGCACTGCTACGAACTGAAAAACAAACACACTTCCGCGAACTTCATATTCCCCTGATAAAGCTCGTCCAACGTCGGCTGATCACACTGCGATCGACGTGTACGACAGGCACCGAACGAACGACACGTGTTTTCGAGGGTTGTACAGCAGTGTTTGAAACTGGGAACGACGACCCAGTCAGCGCCCAAATGCTTCTTGTTTTTCTATCTTTCGTTTATCGTGCTTTCGACGCAAAGGCGAAACGTTCGTGTTTGCATGCTCGTTCTCCTGTCACTGACTTAGTTACATGCACAGCCGTGTGGCTGTGAAACGAACAACACTCGGTGTCGAATTTAATCCAGGTAAAAGCGTCGGAAGAGAAAGAAACGCGGTCGCGACGAGAGGGGTCGGTCACACGACATCGCTCGACTCGTGGCCCGACTACGACTACGGACGATCGTTCTTGCCTAAACCACGTTCCCCGTAATTCCCTTTCCCCCTCCATAGGGCGCTGCGTCGTCAACAGTGCCGAGCCGTGGATACATGGGCCCTGAAGGTAGGAGGCGCGGCTCGAAACCTCCGATTCACGCTCTTTCTGTCCGTCTCTCTTTCACCTCCCTCCCTTTCCCACTTTTTCGTCAGCTTCTCTCCTTTCTTCCTTCCAATCCGTCTCCTTTTCTTTCTCTTCTCCTTCTAACTACACCGGCTGTCTCTCTTACTCTATTCCCTACTTCTTCCCGTCATTCCCCGTCACCCTCTCTCGCCCTTTCTCTCTCTTTCTCGTGTTCTTCCTTTTCTATGTTTCCTATCCTATTTTCTATGTTCTCTCCGTCTTCCTCCTCTATCGCCATCTTCCTCTCCCTCTGTCTCCTTTCCTCTTTTCTCTCTTTTACCTTCGTACTCGTTTTGTCGTACTAACCACGCGTATACTTTCCTTTTCTCCTGCTCTTCTCTCTTTCCTTTTTGTCCAGCGAAGGTCTATGAGAGCGGCGAAGAAGGATAGCTTCGCACGGTTGGTGGGGTTTTGAAGGAAGCCGATGATGGTTCAACGTGGTCTACGACGACACTAAATGTCGACGCCGCGACGTCGAACGGCATGCGTAAAAAGGGAATCGGGGGCCTCCTAAGGATTTCGATTATCGCGGCCACAAACAAACCTCCACCGGATTTTTGCGTCGGTGATCGTGCGCGGACGTTGCCCCGATTCCCTTCCAGAGAAAGTCGCTTTTAAAGGATTCGGAAAAACAGAGTTCCTGTCTGAAAGGATCCGACGCCGAATCGTTCCTACGGGCGAAATCGTCGCATCGTCGCAGTCATCGCAGGAATCCCGTAATTCGTCGGAATGACGCACGACCGACTACTGTACCTTCCGTCGCGGCAAACTCCAGCCAATGAATAATGGTTTAGGGTCATCTTTGTTTTTTACTTGGTCCGCGCCTTAATCTTCCGTCCACCAGAGATAATGATAATTATTCTTAATATTTCGACGCTACTTTGTGGTGGAATATTTATCGAGGCACTTTTTAAATATACCGTCGCTTCTGTTGATAATTTCGTAAAAACGTTGGGTTCCATAACATAACCTGAAAGATTAATGATAATTGGAATAAAAATAAAAACGAGATAAATAAAATTACAAATGAAACAATTTTACGTTACCTTCCATGATTTCTGATAACTTCCTGAATTTTAATGTACAGCATATCTGCACTTAGGAAAATGATCTAGCACGCTATGTTTGCGTGTACTGTTCTCAGAGTTCAACGTATTTCTAAAAAATAGAAGTAAATGTTACGCTTCCTAAACATTTTATTATTTGTTTTTCAATTATTCAAGGTTAAAGCACATAAATGTAGTAGTGTAGTGGGATAAATGAGAAATACTCTTTTTGGAGACTGTACCCGCACGCTATTATCTCCTAGCGGTGTTTCAGAAGAAACATAGGCGTCGCCTTTGACAATGTAATGAATGAACTTTACCGAAAAGCACTTTGTCATGTATACACAAAACCCAGTGGCAGTATTTCTTGCTTCTCGTTAGCGTAATTTTTCATCAAAGCTATTATTCAATTTTTTTACGTATCAAGTAACGTTCATTTCCAGCGGTTCATCAACCTGCAAAAGACATATTAATCAATATACGCTATAATTGAATTTCGTTTGTAAATTAAAACAAAACGATAACAAACAATGTGAAATATTAAAATTCTTCTGTCATTAATTACACGTTATCGATGAAGCTTCGTACGTTGTTAATTGAAACAGAGATAGCTACATGGAGCAAAAATAAATGATATTTATTTGCAAGATGAGATTCCACGCAATTAGAAGTGTAAAAGTAAAATAAATCAAGAAACTGAAAACGTGCTCCCCAAGTATCTGCGCCATTGGCTTGGCAAGTACCCCCTTGCTCTCCCTGTACGGAAAGTCTCTACCCACCATGCCACGCTATGCCGTGCTGTGCTGCGCTGTGCTACGGTTTGCCGTGCCATCCTCAACCGCGTAGCGTGGCTAGTTGTTTCTTTTCTTTATTCCTTTGTCGGAAAGTCGGTGGCGAGTCTCGTTTTTAAGAGAAGAGTAGAGGGGAGGAGGCAAAAGGAAAACGACAACCGCTCAGCAGGGGCTGAGGAAGGAATGGTCGGGCCGGGGCTAGGGGGAGGGGTACAGGGAGGGAGGGAGGGCCACGCAGCAAGGAGAATAAAACGTACGGTTCAAAAACTCAGTACAGACTAACCTCGAAATAAAGCCGACAACTCGCTCGGGAAACCAAGGCATATCTATTAATAATAAACTGTTTTCAGTGAACTGTCTTCCTATCGTCTGGAGAGAGAGGGCACGATTGCTCTTTGCAAACGCGACACGCCGACTTTTGCATGGTCTTTCCCATTCGAAAGCGTCGTCCGGCCTGGCATCCGTTTCGTTTGCGTTATTATGTAATGTTACGTGCGAATAGCGCGTGTATATGGCACGCCGGTAAGATGCTGTTGCACTATTAAAGAAAATTGCCCTCTCGCGGCGGGAACTAGGAAACGTCATATATTCTTCGATACGGTCATCGATGTATTGAACTGCCGTTCGATCCGAGAATATAAATTCTGCTATATAGTGTTAATCCGTTGGGAGTTACCAATAATAAAAGAATAGAGTGAGATAAAGGAAAGTGGGATATATTTTATTGAAGTGCTCCCACGTAGGGTGCGAAATAACAGAGAAATTTCATTTCTAGGGAACTTTGGATGCTGTATTAGGTAACTATTATGTGCACTATCTAGGTTAGGATATTTTCATTGCTTAAAAATCTGTAGCATTTAGTGTCATATTTTGTAAATAATATTACTTAAGTCATTTTTGTATTATTTTAAACTGTTCATTAAAAAGTGATCTAAAGCGAACAATGTAAATAACACTTATCCTAGGTTTTCACTGCTACCGAGCCGTGTTATCTCGAGTCTCGTTATCGAATGACTCTTCAACCCGACCGTAGTTTTGTCTCTCAAACGTCAAAGATAACAATCTTGATATGATCGCCTTCTAGTGATTGCGGTGTCTTTCATGATATTTACAGCTTTTACAAAATTATCAGCGCGGTAATTGGCAACAAATAACGCGTGCACTCTGTAGCGACTACTTATCGGTATTGATTTTCATTTTCCATCATCGTTCTCATAGAGCAATGTCGGATGGTCGATTCAAATTTTCTACCATTGTTCGCTGCCGTTACAAAAATATCGCAAAATGCATCGCAGCAAGGCCATTATCATCGCATCACTTGACACTCAACGTGCCAGAGGAAATACGCGTGAATTAAAATGTTAGGCGACACTGAAATACACGCGGGAATTTTTCTCTTACGCGACACAATAATTAAGGATTGACGCGTTAAGAAAATTATTTATTTCATTATTTACATTTTTCGACACATCAAATCATTATAATAATGCAATTTATCTCATTTATGGCCAAATTCCGATTCTTGTTTAAATACAAAAATAACCTTATATAACTTAAAAATATGATAGCTACTTAGTTTCTTATAACCTAAGAATTTATCCCGTTTGGGGAAAAGGCGTTTCGTTCCATTTACATCGTAAGAAACATTAAATAAATAGAATATTATTCTTATACCAATAACTAAAAATAAAAATTTATCTTTTTTTAGCTTCACATAATAGTTACATAAATCAAAAGATTTTTGGACTCTCTTTCGGAAGCGTACAATTTCTCTCTCTCTCTCTCTCTCTCTCTCTCTTTCTCTCTCTACTGCTCTCACTTTTTTGACTGGACCATCTGAAGAAAAACAGGAAGGGAGAAGAAGAAAAGAAGAAAGGAAGGAATAAGAGAGGGAAGAAGGTCCACGACCGGATCTTATAATTACGCTAATTAGGCAGTAACGTGTAAAAAGAGCGGCGCGAGTATTTATCGCAAGGTATCGTGGAAGGTATACGGAGGTCGGCAAAGGAGGACGTCGTACGACAGAATACGACAGGAAAGGCTATAATACAGTTTTGCCGCGAGCATCAGAAGCAACAGCAGCAGCCACGGCGGTAAGCAAGCAAGCAGCAACGTCGGTGCCGAGAAACAGGCAACTCTGACGTCGGTTTCGTTGTAAGCTCCTTGCGTCTGACAGATGTCTAATTTAAAGAAAATCCGAACGCA